>NW_028173535.1:134413-174413 GCF_963971535.1 Notolepis coatsorum
ATTCCCTATGACTTTATCCCAACTGATGAAGGTCGTATCTTCCCCAATGCACAACTTTATGTTTGGCTGCACCCCACCCCCTCTTCTCTCTCTCTCTCTCCTCTCCCCTTCCTCCTCTCTCTCACTCTCTCTCTCTCTCCTCTCCCCTCTCTATCTCTCTCTCATTATTTGACCACATAATTCCTCCTATTGACATGAGTGATGCAGAATTTGTACAGCAGAACAAAGTTCACCACGATGATCAAATACTGTATCAGCTGGGATAAAATATTAATATAACGGAACGTGCCTGCTGGGGGAGGAATACCGCTGCAATAATAGTTTTTCTAAGACAACCTGAGATTGAATGCAAATTACACCCACTGCTTTTAGAGGTACAGTATGCTGCAGAGTCCCCTGTCTGTTTAACGTCATACATATATTACTGATGAGGAGAGCTAGAGAGTGAGAGAGAGTAGATTAGAGAGAGGATGAGAGAGATGTGAGAGAGAGAGAGAGATGAGAGATAGGTTTTATTTGATGTTTTTACCTTTTTAGATAGCTTTGGATAGGCTATCGGATTAATAGAGAGAGAGACAGAGAGATACAGAGACATGTGAGAGAGAAATCTGCGGAAGAGGAAGAGACGAGAGCGCTTACACCCTTCCATACTGGGATTTCACAGCTGGAGATCAAAGGAGCTCCATAGCCACAGAGAGAGAGGGGGTAGATCAATGATATGAGGGAGGGGGAGGAAGAGGTAGGAGGAGTGAGGAGAGGAGGAGGAGGAGGAGGAAGAGGGATGGAGACAGATATGTTGGTTCGGGGTAAATTTGAGACGCTCGGGTGTGACAGGAATAGAGGAGCACGTTGCTCAGAGGCATAATGCCTGCAGTGCAGGCCTGCCCCCCCCCCCCCCCCCCCCCCCCCCCACGCTCATAAATATTATAGCAGTATACCAAGCAGACTGAGGAGACGCATTATAACGCATTTATAACAGGACCATCACCCGCCTAGAAACTCCACTATTTACACACACCACTGGCTAAACGCTCTGACCTCGCTCTGTGTGTTGATCTCCGATCGATTCATTAAATGGAAAATGGCCGGCGTTCATATAACAGCTTTTATCCAAAGCGCTTTACAACTTGTGCCTCATATTCACCCGCTCACGCGCCGACGGCGGAGGCGACCATGCAAGTTAGAGGTTAAGTGTCTTGCTCAAGTACACTTTGACGCTCGCTGCCGAAAGGAGCTGGAATTGAACCGGGAACCTTCTGATTACCAGACGACCGCCCCCTGCCTCCTGAGCCACCGTCGGTCGTCCTGTCATTGAAAACAAATGATATAGTGCAGGTCCTTGGCTGACTGTCAACCGATCCAACCAAGTTTGAGCCAAATCGGATAAGAAAAATCCACCCCCCCCCCCCCCCGATAAAATCTGTCTGCATGTCATAGTCGAAGAAAGTGATATTATGATATTCTGATATAGACAGATAAGAGTCGAGGGGACGCCGAGCCAAGGAGAGCAAGTCAGAGGGCAGCCGTATCTTCAGTTGGTGTGTGTGTAATAACACCACTTGGGAATAACACCGGCTCACACACGTCTTATTGGCTACAACAGGAGTGTGGGCGGGGTCAGGGGCGCACATGGTACTACAACAATATAGTCTACCGGCCTCAGGCATTGGCAACCTCTCAGCCTACGAGTCAGCTGTATCAGAATAGACTACTCTCTGCTGAATGGATCCAGACAGACTTGTGGGCGCATGCACGCACGCACGCACGCACGCACGCACGCACGCACGCACGCACGCACGCACACACACACACACACAGTAGACATAAACACAACACAGAGGCTTTCACAGATAGATGGATGGGTATACTTATTGATCCCCTTGGGGAAATTCAGGTATCCAATAGCTCAGTCAACATTACGGTCGACACACGTTTAAAATAGACAGACATAAGTTAGACACGCAGTAAAAGAGTCAAATGAGTAAAACAATGTGGTGGACAAACAATAAAACCAGTACTGTAGTAAAAAAAAAAAGCAGCAGTAAAATGAAAAAGAAATTAAGGAAAATTAGCACTATTGTACAGTGTTACAAATTCCACATTTTGCGATCTCACATCATCCAATGGGGGGGGCTCATCTGTGATCTCAGACAGACGGCGAGGATGAGTTTGGACAAACCGTCAAGCTCCAAGTCAGGAGGAGGAGGCTCAGCAGACTCTCCACACACGGCAGCAGAGTGTGTGGCTGAATGGACCCCCAGCGAGCGCCGCCTGCCTCACGCATGCCTGACCTCAGTCAGTGTGGCTGGTGGTGTTTTGACGGCCCGGAGTGAGAGTGACAGCCTGACTGAGGAGTTGTCATGTCATGATGAGGCCATAGATTACATCGGCGGGACAGTTATGATATGAATATGTTCATTTGTTTTTGTGTTTCTTTCAGTGCTGTGGTTTCACTCTGGTTGGTTGACTGGATGAATGGATGCACTGTTTCTACTGTACAGTATTCGTCCCTGAGACCAATTGTTCCGGTTTGCATTTAGAATCTTCTTCCGTGGTTGATCTGTCTTAACTTTTTAGTTTATGTCCTTCTCCCCTCTGTATCTCCCTCTCTCTCTGTATCTCCCCCTCTCTGTATCTCTCTGTACATCCTCCTCTGCTCTGTATCTCCTCCTCTCTCTCTGTATCTCCTCCGTTCCTTATATCTCCTCCTCCTCTCTCTCTGTATCTCCTCCGTTCCTTATATCTCCTCCTCCTCTCTCTCTGTATCCTCCTCCGTTCCTTATATCTCCTCCTCTCTCTCTGTATCTCCTCCTCTCTCTCTGTATCTCCTCCTCTCTCTGTATCTCCTCCTCTCTCTCTGTATCTCCTCCTCTCTCTCTGTATTTCCTCTCTCTCTGTATATCCTCCTCTCTCTGTATATCCTCCTCTCTCTCTGTATCTCCTCCTCTCTCTCTGTATCTCCTCCGTTCCTTAATCTCCTCCTCTCTCTCTCTGTATCTCCTCCTCTCTCTCTGTATCTCCTCCTCCTCTCTCTCTGTATCTCCTCCTCTCTCTGTATCTCCTCCTCTCTCTCTGTATCTCCTCCTCTCTCTGTATCTCCTCCTCTCTCTCTGTATCTCCTCTCTCCCCCCTCCTCCTCTCTCTCCCCCCTCTCCTCCTCTCTCTCCCCCCTCTCCTCCTCTCTCTCCCCTCTCCTCCTCTCTCCCCCTCTCCTCCTCTCTCTCCCCCCTCCTCCTCTCTCTCCCCCCTCTCCTCCTCTCTCTCCCCCTCTCCTCCTCTCCTCTCCCCCCTCTCCTCCTCTCTCTCCCCCCTCTCCTCCTCTCTCTCCCCCCTCTCCTCCTCTCTCTCCCCCCTCTCCTCCTCTCTCCTCCAGGCCGATGCAGCCACCAGTTTCTTGCGCGCAGCTCGTTCGGGGAACGTGGACAAGGCCCTGGACCACATCAAGAATGGCATCGACATCAACATGTCAAATCAAGTAAGACGTTCTCCTTCTCATCAGGGTCACCGCAGTCCAAAATATGGTGTGTGTGCATGTGTGTGTGTGCATGTGTGTGTGTGGTGTGTGTGTGTGTGTGTGTGTGTGTGTGCATGTGTGTGTGTGGTGTGTGTGTGTGTGTGTGTGTGTGTGTGCATGTGTGTGTGTGTGTGCGTGTGTGTGTGTGTGTGTGTGTGTGTGTGTGTGTGTGTGTGTGTGTGTGTGTGTGTGCGTGTGTGTGCGTGTGTGTGTGCGTGTGTGTGCGTGTGTGTGTGTGTGTGTGCGTGTGTGTGTGTGTGGGCGTGTGGTGTGTATGCACATGCTTGTGTGTGTGTGTGTGCTGACTTTTGTTCTCCCTATAACCAAGGACTTATTGTATCCCCAAGGAGAGGCT
This sequence comes from Notolepis coatsorum, assembly GCF_963971535.1. NCBI lineage: Eukaryota > Metazoa > Chordata > Actinopteri > Aulopiformes > Paralepididae > Notolepis > Notolepis coatsorum. Next base: position 138,283 of record NW_028173535.1, read on the forward strand.
TAGTGTGTCGTAAAAAACAGAGCCAATATCAGATCGTATTAAGATAGGACTGGAGGCAGTCATGTATATACACCTCCCAGGAAACTGTGTCACTGTGGGTCACTGTCATCAGATACGTTCACAAAACCAGGACATTAAACACATTTCTGTCCATCCAACTGTCTGTCTATACGTCCATCTGTCTGTCTGTGTTGTAATCAGGGATAGAACTTACGAATATTTGGCACTAGCCCGCAGCGCCACCTCCATTAGACCCTGTTAAAATTCTTGCTAAGTGAGTAAAAATGTTCACCAGCCCCGTATGAAAAGTACAGTAATGCTTGTTTGTACTATTTACTTCTCTGTATAATGTCTAATGTGCCCATATGTATGCGTAGTTCACCCTCCTTGGTATTTTTTTCTTTATTGAGACAATAGGAAGGCTGAGAGGGAGACAGAGTAGAGGATACACAGGAGAGAAGGTTCTTTATGGAGACAGTAGGAAGGCTGAGAGGGAGACACAGGAGAGAAGGTTCTTTATGGAGACAGTGGGGAAGGCTGAGAGGGAGACACAGGAGAGAAGGTTCTTTATGGAGACAGTGGGAAGGCTGAGAGGGAGACACAGGAGAGAAGGTTCTTTATGGAGACAGTGGGAAGGCTGAGAGGGAGACAGAGTAGAGGATACACAGGAGAGAAGGTTATTTATGGAGACAGTGGGAAGGCTGAGAGGGAGACACAGGAGAGAAGGTTCTTTATTGAGACAGTGGGAAGGCTGAGAGGGAGACACAGGAGAGAAGGTTCTTTATGGAGACAGTGGGAAGGCTGAGAGGGAAACAGAGTAGAGGATACACAGGAGAGAAGGTTCTTTATGGAGACAGTGGGAAGGCTGAGAGGGAGACACAGGAGAGAAGGTTCTTTATTGAGACAGTGGGAAGGCTGAGAGGGAGACAGAGTAGAGAAGGTTCTTTATGGAGACAGTGGGAAGGCTGAGAGAGACAGTAGGGGAGACACAGGGGATAAGGTTCTTTATTGAGACAGTAGGAAGGCTGAGAGAGACAGTAGGGGAGACACAGGGGATAAGGTTCTTTATTGAGACAGTAGGGGAGACACAGGAGAGAAGGTTCTTTATTGAGACAGTAGGAAGACTGAGAGGGAGACAGCATAGGGGAAAATGTTCTTTATTGCGACAGTACGAAGGCTGAAAAGGAGACAGAGTATGGGAGACACAGGAGAGAAGGTTCTTTATTGAGACAGTATGAAGGCTGAGAGGGAGACACAGGAGAGAACGTTCTTTATTGAGACAGTAGGAAGGCTGGGAGGGAGACAGAATAGGGGAGACACAGGAGAGACAGTTCTTCATTGAGACAGTAGGAATGCAGAGAGGGAGACAGAGTAGGGGAGACACAGGAGAGAAGGTTCATTATTGAGACAGTAGGAAGGCCGAGAGGGAGACAGAGTATGGGAGACACAGGAGAGAAGGTTCTTTATTGAGACAGTAGGAAGGCCGAGAGGGAGACAGAGTAGGGGAGACACAGGAGAGAAGGTTCTTTATTGAGATAGTAGGAAGACTGAGAGGGAGACAGAGTAGGGGAGACACAGGAGAGAAGGTTCTTTATTGAGCCTGTAGGAAGGCTGAGAGGGAGACAGAGTAGGGGAGACACAGGAGAGAAGGTTCTTTATTGAGACAGTAGGAAGGCTGAGAGGGAGACAGAGTAGGGGAGACACAGGAGAGAAGGTTCTTTATTGAGGCAGTAGGAAGACTGAGAGGGAGACAGAGTAGGGGAGACACGGGAGAGAAGAGTTCTGGTGGGATTCTATCCTTGACCAGTACATGTGTTTCCAGAGGCAGTGGTCTTAACCACTACACCATCTCTCATGCACACATTAGTACAGTGTATATACAGTGTATATTATGATAATGTTGCTCCTACCTACGCCACCATCTTGCCCTCTGGTCTCTGTTTTCCTCTGAAACTCCAGCTGTGTTTTCCTCTGAGCCCAGTCATTTCCATGCGTAATGAGAAAATGTTAATAATTATCCACGTACCCAGATTCCGTCCTCTCCCCTCTGTTCCATTACACTGCATTGCATCATGAACTAAACACAACGGAATCTTAACCCACGACCACAAAATCTGCCAATTTCCAAATTGATGTTTTTCAATCAGTGTTACAAAGGGTCAGATTAAACCGAATATATATATTTATTGCTTGAGATCCCTTGTATAATATTTGTATATCGTTTGATATCCCTTGTATATTATTTGTATATATACACGGAATATCCCTTTACCTGGGTACAAACCAGAGTAATATGCGCTCTCCTATTGGACAGCGACCCCTAGGCGCCAGCGGCCAGGCCCCCAACGGCAAGTTCAAAGGCAACTCCGGGCATGTCTCAACATGTCCAGAGTCTGCGCAGTAATACGAGACAGAACTGAGGTTGGCACTAGATAATTCACCTTACGTATAAATACGGCGCAGGTGGAAACAGCAGCAATTCGTTCATTACTAGTAAAAGCCTTCACCACGAGACAACGTGCAGTGAAGTGAGCAACTTTGCCTCTAAATAGAGCCTTGAGAACCGCGTGCGAATAGATTGCTAAAGTGTCAGAGTTTAACGCAGTACCGTTGAGTTCGACTTATTCTAATGTGAAGTAGTAGTCTATCATTTATAGTGTATCGTGCGGCTACCGTTCTTCAGTGACCAGCATTACCACCGGTTCGTCGTGTATATAGCTAGTGCACTTATCCAGGCTGGGCGGCCTAAACTCGTGCCCCCACCCGAGGAGTCCTAGACGAGAACCGTTGGATATGTACACCGGAGAACCTACACCGGCGACTGCAGAACCATTTCTGGTTGGATTATATTGCTTTGGTACCGTGACTGCTGGAGCAGAGAACCGTCGACCCCACTATCGTTTGGGATCTACCCCCCGTGAGGATCATCACTCGAGCCCGCCTCTAGGAAGAGGCTGGCTAGCTGTCTTCCATGCTGTCGAGCATACTGGATTATAGCTGTTGCTTTGTCTACTGATCAAGGGAGTACTGCACTGGCTCCTGTATCTGGAACCTCGTTATTCCTCGTTGACCCAGACTTTGTACCCGAACATTCCTCTACCCCGGCCGGCCTTACACCCAGAGGGAACCCCCCAGTGTCTCCAGCTGGTACTAGTGTGCCCTATGTAATTGCTATGCCACAGGTGGCGTCAGTTTAGACCCATCTTAGTATTCATACTATTCTCATTGACTTACGCTCTTGACTTACTTTACGTGTGTTCTTCGCCATACAAGCGCGAGCATAATTCTCAATCTGTAACCTAACGTTGCTTTGATAATAATAAATACCCTCTAAATAGGAGAGAAGGTTCTTTATGGAGACAGTGGGAAGGCTGAGAGGGAGACAGAGTAGGGGAGACACAGGAGAGAAGGTTATTTATTGAGACAGTAGGAAGGCTGAGAGAGACAGTAGGGGAGACACAGGGGATAAGGTTCTTTATTGAGACAGTAGGGGAGACACAGGAGAGAAGGTTCTTTATTGAGACAGTAGGAAGACTGAGAGGGAGACAGCATAGGGGAAAATGTTCTTTATTGCGCCAGTACAAAGGCTGAAAAGGAGACAGAGTATGGGAGACACAGGAGAGAAGGTTCTTTATTGAGACAGTATGAAGGCTGAGAGGGAGACAGAATAGGGGAGACACAGGAGAGACAGTTCTTCATTGAGACAGTAGGAATGCAGAGAGGGAGACAGAGTAGGGGAGACACAGGAGAGAAGGTTCATTATTGAGACAGTAGGAAGGCTGAGAGGGAGACAGTAGGGGAGATACGGGAGAGAAGGTTCTTTATTGAGACAGTAGGAAGACTGAGAGGGAGACAGTAGGGGAGACACAGGACAGAAGGTTCTTTATTGAGACAGTAGGAAGGCTGGGAGGGAGACACAGGAGAGAAGGTTCTTTATTGAGACAGCAGGAAGGCTGGGAGGGAGACAGAGTAGAGGATACACAGGAGAGAAGGTTCTTTATGGAGACAGTGGGAAGGCTGAGAGGGAGACAGAGTAGGGGAGACACAGGAGAGAAGGTTCTTTATTGAGATAGTAGGAAGGCTGGGAGGGAGATAGAGTAGGGGAGACACGGGAGAGAAGGTTCTGGTGGGATTCTATCCTTGACCAGTACATCTGGTTCCAGAGGCAGTGGTCTTAACCACTACACCATCTCTCATGCACACATTAGTACAGTGTATATACAGTGTATATTATGATAATGTTGCTCCTACCTACGCCACCATCTTGCCCTCTGGTCTCTGTTTTCCTCTGAAACTCCAGCTGTGTTTTCCTCTGAGCCCAGTCATTTCCATGCGTAATGAGAAAATGTTAATAATTATCCACGTACCCAGATTCCGTCCTCTCCCCTCTGTTCCATTACACTGCATTGCATCATGAACTAAACACCACGGAATCTTAACCCACGACCACAAAATCTGCCGATTTCCAAATTGACGTTTTTCAATCAGCATCCCTTTTATTTCATCTTGTTTTTTTTTGTTTTTATTTTTATTTTATTGTTCAGCGTTTACGAGTGCGTTGGGATCTTTGTCACAGAGGCCAATGACTCACTCACTCCACCAGGCTGTCTATGAGTTACTGATAGCTGGCGTGGGCGGGCGGGATGTTTGGTGAATGAATGGATGGGAGATTTTATTTTTTATTATTATTATTATTTCTTTTTACACATAAACAAAGCTCTGGCAGAGAGCCTGTGCTTTTCGGGGGCCTAGGAAAACAACTAATTTAGTCTGTATTAGCTAACTTCCATTCCTGGTTCTAATGCTTGTTTGTACTATTTACTTCTCTGTATAATGTCTAATGTGCCCATATGTATGCGTAGTTCACCCTCCTTGGTATTTGTTTCTTTATTGAGACAGTAGGAAGGCTGAGAGGGAGACAGAGTAGAGGAGACACAGGAGAGAAGGTTCTTTATGGAGACAGTGGGAAGGCTGAGAGGGAGACAGAGTAGGGGAGACACAGGAGAGAAGGTTCTTTATTGAGACAGTAGGAAGGCTGAGAGGGAGACAGAGTAGGGGAGACACAGGAGAGCTGGGCCCTCATTCATCAACGTGTCTTACGCACAGATTTGTGCTTACCCTGTGCGTACGATCATTTCTAAGCAAAGAGTGGGATTCATCAATTTCAACTTGAACTTGACTTTGTGCTTATGTCTACGCACAGCTCTGAGCACACTTAGCTGACGCCCAGTGGTAGAATATCGTTACTACGCACAAGCGCTCCTCAGTACATGCATTCGTTCCAACGCGGAAATAAAGACACTGGCGCGTGTTCTGTATGACCCCCGTAATTCATTATAGTTCATTGTGAAATAGCAACAGTAGTGTAATTATGGTCAAAACCCTATAAATAGCATTTGGAATAATAGATCTTTCTCTCAGAATGAATGCAGCATGGTTTATATAGCGTTATCGGAATATACAGGGTGTACTGGGTGTACTGGCTCCGCGTAGCTCAACTCGTTATTATTTTGCGCACAGACCGCAGAAACACGGGAACGTTTTGATTATATTTAAAAGGCTTTACGTTAAACGAAACAAGTGGAATTTCGAAGCTGTAAGCAGAATACAAGTCAGATATGAACACCCACGATATAGTGTTCTTCCCCCTTTTTACTGTATAAGAAAGAATAAAAAAACGCATTGCAATGACACCAGGGTGTATGTGTATTACAAAACCCTTGCAATAATGTGTCTTAAATGAATGAAAAGCATACATGCTCTCGACACAGAGCATATCGTGTGGGTGATATGACTTGTATTATGCTTACAGGATTCCACGTATTTAGTTTTACAATGTCAAAGCCTTTTAATGTAAATCAAAACGTTCCCGTATTTCTGCAATCTATGTGCAAAATAATAACGAGTTGAGTTCTAACAAAGAACATATTACATGCTGGTATGCTGATAGAGTAAACTATTATATGAATATGATATGATATAAGGTATACACTGGTCCGTCGCATACACTGGTATGCGCAAGTTACTGTTGCATAATGTAGGCTATGGCTGCTATTATATGTAATCCATATAGGCTACCTAATAGTATATGATTTTTAGAGGCATCTATTTTGTTGTGGTAATACCGACAACAAAATAGATGCCTCTAAAAATCATATAGCCAATCGAACACAACTAATAAAGGCATTCATATTACAGCACGGTTATAATGACACACAACCAACGCCAAACAGTGGTCAACGAAGTCTTTATTAGTATTTTGAGCTGTCCAGGCAGAATTGCAGCAATGGTCTTAGGGAGCCGTTGATATCTGACATCACCGTTTACAAGTCCGCCTTCTATTTATCCCATAACACGCGATAGTGTCTTCTTGGTTCGACAGCAGTGAACAATCTCCGTGAAGTTTCTCAGAGTTCCGCTCGGGTCAGTCCATTATTTCACATCCCATGGGGGGTGTTTCCTCACTTTCATGACCATATATGGATAATCATGCACGAGCATTGACGGTAGAACAAAGTGGTATTCATCAACACGGAGGAGCATAGGACCTGTGTACGCACGGTTGATGAATCCGGATTCTTCTGTGCGTACACTGATTCTACATTCTGTGCTTACGTGTGGAAATAGAACATGTTCTACGTCCACGTTGATGAATGAGGGCCCAGGTTCTTTATTGAGACAGTAGGAAGGCTGAGAGAGACAGTAGGGGAGACACAGGAGAGAAGGTTCTTTATTGAGACAGTAGGAAGGCTGGGAGAGACAGTAGGGGAGACACAGGAGAGAAGGTTCTTTATTGAGACAGTAGGAAGGCTGAGAGAGACAGAGTAGGGGAGACACAGGAGAGAAGGTTCTTTATTGAGACAGTAGGAAGGCTGAGAGAGACAGTAGGGGAGACACAGGGGGAAATGTTCTTTATTGCGACAGTACAAAGGTTGAAAAGGAGACAGAGTATGGGAGACACAGGAGAGAAGGTTCTTTATTGAGACAGTATGAAGGCTGAGAGGGAGACACAGGAGAGAACGTTCTTTATTGAGACAGTAGGAAGACTGAGAGGGAGATAGGGGAGACACAGGAGAGAAGGTTCTTTATTGAGACAGTAGGAAGGCTGAGAGGGAGACAAAGTAGGGGAGACTCAGGAGAGAAGGTTCTTTATTGAGACAGTAGGAAGGCTGAGAGGGAGACAAAGTAGGGGAGACTCAGGAGAGAATGTTCTTTATTGAGACAGTAGGCAGGCTGAGAGGGAGACAGAGTATGGGAGACACATGAGAGAAGGTTCTTTATTGAGACAGGAAGGCTGAGAGGGAGACAGAGTAGAGGAGACACAGGAGAGAAGGTTCTGATGGGATTCTATCCTTGACCAGGGCCCTGTTTCATGTACGTGGTTCAACTAAGTCGATCAACATGTCCATTATCCAGCTTCAGTTAACCCGATGTTCAAAGCCGGGATTTTCCTGTTTCACAAAGGAGGATTCAGTCTCGTTAACTCAAGCCAGACTTGAGAGTCAGGCTCAAGTCAGGCTAGATGCGCGCTCCCGTTTTAGGTGGAAAGCCAGCACGTATCGATGGCAGAGACCCTGATTCTCAACGGCATTGATTGATTAATTGATTTAAGACTTTATTGACAGATTGCAATAGGCTCAATCGCCTCGCCGACAAGTTAAATGCGTTATCTATAGGCTAATTCTAAGTCCCTCATTACCTCAATCAATCAGATTATATTTCTTTAAACTTGCCTGCTGGATTGAATAATCAAATGAGATCTTGCTAGCGAAAATAACTAGTTAACTGTTATACAGAATTACGAGACGGCTTTCTTGCCCATTGATTGATGTATAGTCAATGTTTAACTTATCTCCAATGTGGTCCAACGGGTTGTTCTTTTGACTTCCACACGGACGACCCGGGTTCAAGACCGGGGTCCTTCTTTTTGCAATATAGGAATAATTCAATTTGGTGCACGTTGAGAGCTATATAAAGAATGACATCCTCAATGCATGTAGATTTATAATATTTTAACTTAAAACAAGGCTACTTTGGCGTATAATCATTAATATTATATTCAAAAAAATCATATTGGAAACACCGGGATTTGAACCCGGATCGCTAGGTTGGCAGACTTGAGCGCTACCGCTGGGCCACTGTGCCAGATGGGATAGATTCATTGTTTATACATTAATGAACGAGAGACCCGTGTTTAGAATATCCCTTATTTTGAATGAAGTTTTATTTCTTTATCCTCATTCATTCATGTGACGTCAACGGCTCATTCAATTTCTCAAATCCGTCAAACAGCGCATCTCATCAGACATCTTAATCCCAGTTACAATTAAAATAACCACATCATGTGTACGTCGCACGAGCGAGCGCCACCGTCGCCACGGTATATATAACGTGCATTATTTAGGACAAAGTGAATTTAATATCAGCATTTTGGGTCTATTTTACATTTCAAAAGCCCCCTCTGGAAGAATGGAGCACAAAAACATAATTCAGAATGGTATAATGCAGATCGTAGACTGTGGGAATAGTTTCAGGAAACGGGCTGTCACTTCTTTGCGGGGGCGTGGCGATAGTTCAGGCTAACTTGAACTTGAACTCTGCTTTCGAGCAGGCTCAAACTTTTGGATCTGTTGGCATGGTGATCTGGAAAATCCACGTATATAAAATTAAGCATTACATCACACGCAGGAGTGGTTTGTGACCAATAAACCATGCCTAGGGGTGGTTGTTAGGCCCGAGGCGCAGCCGAGGGTCGTTAGACCCCCCTAGGCATGGTTTATTGGTCACAAATCACGACTGCACGTGGTGTAAAGCTTTTATACAACTGCCAGATTCATCCAACCTTATTTCTATACAATAAACACACATTAATCGAAGATTTATTGAAAAAACCATCCGCCAGAAAAAGTAGTTCCCACAACTCCATGTGGAAGCAGCTTGAAGTGCATCCAACCAAACTAACACATCCAACTGTGTATTATTGGAATGATTGAGAGAAGTTGCCTCATGTGGAAGCAGCTTGAAGTGCATCCAACCAACTAACACATCCAACTGTGTATTATTGGAATGATTGATTGAAAATTTTATTACCAGATGCAGAATATAAAGTAGGTAAAACAAATTAAAACGTTTTCTTTGCCCTATAGGAAAAAAACGTTTTCTTCGCCCTATTTTTTTATTTATTTCTTTTAGCCTAAACTTAACCAGTTGGAAACCAGGGGTACAGTAATAAAATTAGCAATCAACCAATCAATCAATTCAATAGACCATGCTCACTTAAAACAGCGCTGCTTCTCTCTCAGTCTGACTCCCCCGCTGTTGCAGACAGGAGTGTGTGTGTGCGTGTGTGTGTGTGTGTCACAGTGTGTGTGTGCGTGTGTGTGTGTGTATGTGTGTGTGTGTGTGTGTGTGTGTGTGTGTGTGTGTGTGTGTGTATGTGTGTGTGTGTGTTTGTGGGTACGCCAGTGTCGGACAGTGTGTGAGAGAGAACGCTGCAGTCAGTAGAAAGTAGGAAGGAAGACATTTAAATCAATCAATTAATCTATCAATCAATCCGCGATTTTTCTTTTGTTCTAGATTGAGTCAAGACCCATCAATTACATCATCCAACATTGTTTAAAGGACTAACACATTCCCCTTGACAGAATCGCTTCATATTTAGTCGTTATGGTGCTTTCAACATAACCATTTGTTGTCCGCGATCTTGTTTTCTCCCGGAGTGAGCCGGGGAGGGTTATGTGATTCGGTTGTGGGCGGGTCCTGAGCCCAGGACCGTGGATTGTTGCCAATAAAGACGTGTGAATGGCCAATCAGAATCGAGAAATTTGCATGCCGTTGTATAAGAAACCGGAAAGTCCGGCTAACCCAGTTATCCAGCTAAAGTTATCCGGCTAACTCAGTTATCCAGGTACATGAAACGGGGCCCAGTACATGTGTTTCCAGAGGCAGTGGTCTTAACCACTACACCATCTCTCATGCACACATTAGTACAGTGTATATACAGTGTATATTATGATAATGTTGCTCCTACCTACGCCACCATCTTGCCCTCTGGTCTCTGTTTTCCTCTGAAACGCCAGCTGTGTTTTCCTCTGAGCCCAGTCATTTCCATGCGTAATGAGAAAATGTTAATAATTATCCACGTACCCAGATTCCGTCCTCTCCCCTCTGTTCCATTACACTGCATTGCATCATGAACTAAACACAACGGAATCTTAACCCACGACCACAAAATCTGTCAATTTCCAAATTGACGGTTTTCAATCGGCATCCCTTTTATTTCATCTTGTTGTTGTTTTTTTATTTATTTGATTGTTCAGCGTTTACGAGTGCGTTGGGATCTTTGTCACAGAGGCCAATGACTCACTCGGCCCACCAGGCTGTCTATGAGTTACTGATAGCTGGCGTGGGCGGGCGGGATGTTTGGTGAATGAATGGATGGGAGATTTTATTTTTTATTATTATTATTTCTTTTTACACATACGTAAGTAAGTAAGTAAGTAAGTAAGTAAGTAAGTAAGTAAGTAAGTAAGTAAGTAAGTAAGTAAGTAAGTAAGTAAGTAAGTAAGTAAGTAAGTAAGTAAGTAAGTAAGTAAGTAAGTAAGTAAAGTGTATTTATATAGCACTTTTCACAGAGACAACTCACAAAGTGCTTTACATACAGCAGAAATTAAATTAAATATAAAATATAAAAATAAAAAGCAAGAACCATTCAAGAGATAAGAGACAGAACAAAAACACAATGCATCACAGAGAAAGAAAACAAAACAAAAACAAAAGACATATTTTATACCTGGAGGAGAAGCTCAAATATTACCCAAAGGCCTGTTTAAACAGTAATGTTTTTAGCTGATTTTTAAAAATGTCAACAGACGCTGCAGCCCTTAGGCCACGAGGAAGGGCATTCCAGAGTCTAGGCGCTACAGATTGAAAGGTTCTGTCACCTTTGGTGATCAACCTTGTGCGCGGAATGACCAACAGATCCTGGTCAGCTGTCCTCAGGGTCCTGCTGGGCACATAATTATGGTTCCAGCAGGTCAGTTAAATATTCTGGTGCCTGGCCATGCAGAGCTCTAAAAGTGAGCACCAGGACATTAATTCTAAGATGTATAGGAAGCCAGTGCAGAATTGGAGTGATGTGACACCTTCCGCTTGATCTGGTTAGCAGTCTTGCAGCAGTATTTTGGATGAACTGGAGGCGTCTATGGATGATTTATTGAGGCAGGTGAGAACCGAATTGCAGTAGTCTAGACGAGAAGAAACGAAGGCATGGATGATCAACTCTAGGTCAGAATGGGAAACAATCGACCTGAGCTTAGCAATGTTCCTGAGATGGAAAAAACAGGTGCGGGTCACCGACTTGATGTGAGTGTCGAGGTGCATGGCCTGATCAAAGTTTACCCCAAGGTTCCTGAGGTTGGGGCTCACATTAGTTTCTAGGGACCCAAGGCAACCAGCCACCCTAGATGCAACGCCATCAGAGGCCACGATGAGCACCTCGGTTTTGGCCTCATTTAGCTGGAGGAAGTTACTAGCTAAATAAACAAAGCTCTGGCAGAGAGCCTGTGCTCCTCGGGGCCTAGGAAAACAACACCTGCTAATTTAGTCTGTATTAGATGCTGCACAATCTCACACGCACACACTGACACACACATGCACAAACGTATGCATACGCATGTGCGTGCGCACATACATGCCACATGCATGCTCACAGAATGTGCTCACGCTAACACCCACTCTCACATGCCAAACATTTGTCACGTCAAGAGGTTCTCCAAACTGGATAAACAACCGTGACATACTGTATCACTGTATATTAGTAATGATGAGACATTCATTGTTGATATTCAGCTACTGATGTTGCTGTAATACTGTGGCTGTGTTTAGTGTGGCTTAAATGTGCTGTAAGTAAGTGATACTGGCCTTTTGGCTAACATCCCATCATTGCAGATCAGATACTGTACATGAAAGGTGCTGTAAGTGGTATTTTTTTTTGTTTAAATAAGTGTTAAATAGCTCTAGATTCTGACAGCCATCATTGAAATAGCGTGTTTGGTCAGTAACATGGCACTCCCAGTCCCTCTGCAGTAAACACAAAATACATTGTCTAGTATCCCTTCCAACTTTATCCAATCAGAAGAGAGAACCCTAGATATTATTTTTTTTTACTTATTTCAAGAAATCTTGCCAAGCCAAATTAGCTTACTGCACTGTAAGATAATTTTACTTGTTTCAAGTCAAATAAAATATTTTTGTCAGATCAGATTTTTGCAGTGTGGAGTTCTCTCTCCTGATTGGATAAAGTGGGAAGGGATACCAGAACATTTCTTTTCCATTTACTGCAGAGCGGAGGGACTGGGAGACTCATGTTACTGACCAAACACTCTATATCAGCGATGGCTGTCAGAATGTAGAGCTATTATTTTAACATGTAGACCACTTATTTTAACAAAATAAATACCACTTACAGCACCTTTAAGATCCAGCAATTGCATATCCTACTTCTTGCCTAAAATGTTGTCAGAAACATATTTTAGTGAACCGTTTGGGTGGAAAAAGAGAATGTTTACGAGCAAGCCGTCTCTGTTTTACCTGCTTCCCATGCCCCACTTTGTGGAGTTCTCTCTCCTGATTGGATAAAGTGGGAACGGGATACCATACAATTTATTTTCTGTTTACTATAGAGCGGAGGGACCGGGAGACCCATGTTACTGATCAAAGCACTCTATATCAGTGATGGCTGTCAGAATGTACAGTAGAGCTACTTAACACGATATATTTTTAGATATCTCTTACAGCAACTTTTAGTGCCCCTACACCTTCCCTGAGTGAAGATGGCGGGATTCTGGATTTAGGCTTATGGACGTTAGACAGCAGTTGTTGTCAGACGTAGCTTAGCATTGTATTGTATTTGATCTTAGTACCTTTTATCATGTCTATTATTATCTATTCTATTTTATTCTATTATTATTTGTATTTTTTTGCACAATCAAGTCGGGCATGGCCACCTTCATTTCACTACATGTCTCGTGCATGTACAGTATGTGACTAATACATCTCTTCAATCTTGAATATTGACTTATGGACTCAGCTTAACAATGAGCAGTACTGTGGACAAGTGTGTGTGTGTGTGTGTGTGTGTGTGTGTGTGTGTGTGTGTGTGTGTGTGTGTGTGTGTGTGTGTGTGTGTGTGTGTGTGTGTGTGTGTGTGTGTGTGTGTGTGTGTGTGTGTGTGTGTGCGTGCATGTGTGTGTGCATGTACTCGTGTGTGCATTTGTGCATCCTATGTTTATGTGTTTTTCAGTGTGCATTTAGTGCTTTGTACCTGTCTGTGATACCAGCTATTTCTGTCTATGCCTGTAGGCCTATTCACCTGTGTGCGCACGTGTGTGTGTGTGTGTGTCTCCCCCACCTTCTGCGCATGGCCACAGAGAGAACATGTTGCCCATTAGAATTGAGTGACACTGCAGTATGAAAGCAAGGCAGAGAGCAATGTGGTTCACAGAGTCTCCTAGTGGCTACTTAAGGTACTACAGGCTTGTTTATAGCACAGACTGTACCAAGAGTCTCTCTCTGCAGACAGACAGTGCTGAGATAGAATGTTTGTGTCTGTCTGTGTGTCTGTGTGTCTGTGTGTCTGTCTGTGTGTCTGTCTGTCTGTCTGTCTGTCTGTCTGTCTGTCTGTCTGTCTGTCTCTCTGTCTGTCTGTCTGTCTGTCTGTCTGTCTGTCTGTCTGTCTGTCTGTCTGTCTGTCTGTCTGTCTGTCTGTGTATTTCCCCCTCCACCATTCTCCTCTAAAAGGCTGCTGACACTTTGTGTATATTTTGTGAGAGCTTAGTCTTTCTTCTGCTACCACGGGTTACCGTGCGGGACTGTTATTTTTAGAAACGACTAGGCTAGCATTCTACTGCATCCAGTAGACGGAGAAAAGGAGAGAGAGAGATCTATTATTGGGGCTCAGTGGGGTATGAGACTGAAATATAAAGTCTGGTCATTTTAAAGCGGAACTACGCCCCATTTTAGAGTCCATACATGTTGTTCCTGTGGTCTAAGACAGTCAAGAATATTAGTGGAAACGAACAACTCTCCCAAATCTAAAAACCAGAGTGCTAAAAACTCAGACTTGTGATGTCATCACTCATCATCAGGTATAAAGTCAGACGCTGAAAGGTGGGGAAACCGCCAGGGGAAGGTTCTGTGTATATACTGCCCTACAAAGGCAAAAAGCCGTAACTTCCACTACTGCCGTTTGCCTTTGTTCAGTGGCAATTCAGTGTGTATTTATACCACTATATCTGTACCCCTCTATGTGTGTATTTATACCATTATACTGCATCTGTACCCCTCTATGTGTGTATTTATACCACTATATTGACCTCTACATGTGTGTTTATACCACTATATCTGTACCCCTCTGCATGTGTGTTTATACCACTATATCTGTACCCCTCTACATGTGTGTTTATACCACTATATCTGTACCCCTCTGCATGTGTATTTATACCACTATATCTGTACCCCTCTACATGTGTATTTATACCACTATATCTGTACCCCTCTGCATGTGTATTTATACCACTATATCTGTACCCCTCTGCATGTGTATTTATACCACTATATCTGTACCCCTCTACATGTGTATTTATACCACTATATCTGTTGACCTCTACATGTGTGTTTATACCACTATATCTGTACCCCTCTGCATGTGTATTTATACCACTATATCTGTTGACCTCTACATGTGTGTTTATACCACTATATCTGTACCCCTCTACATATGTGTTTATACCACTATATCTGTACCCCTCTACATATGTGTTTATACCACTATATCTGTACCCCTCTACATATGTGTTTATACCACTATATCTGTACCCCTCTACATATGTATTTATACCACTATATCTGTACCCCTCTACATGTGTGTTTATACCACTATATCTGTACCCCTCTGCATGTGTGTTTATACCACTATATCTGTACCCCTCTGCATGTGTGTTTATACCACTATATCTGTTCTCTCTACATGTATATTTATACCACTATATCTGTACTCTCTACATGTGTGTTTATACCGCTATATCTGTACCCCTCTACATGTGTATTTATACCACTATATCTGTACCCCTCTGCATGTGTGTTTATACCACTATATCTGTTCTCTCTACATGTATATTTATACCACTATATCTGTACTCTCTACATGTGTGTTTATACCACTATATCTGTACCCCTCTACATGTGTGTTTATACCACTATATCTGTACCCCTCTGCATGTGTGTTTATACCACTATATCTGTACCCCTCTGCATGTGTGTTTATACCACTATATCTGTTCTCTCTACATGTATATTTATACCACTATATCTGTACTCTCTACATGTGTGTTTATACCACTATATCTGTACCCCTCTATGTGTGTATTTATACCACTATATCTGTACCCCTCTACATGTGTGTTTATACCACTATATCTGTACCCCTCTACATGTGTGTTTATACCACTATATCTGTACCCTCTACATGTGTGTTTATACCACTATATCTGTACCCCTCTACATGTGTGTTTATACCACTATATCTGTACCCCTCTGCATGTGTGTTTATACCACTATATCTGTACCCCTCTACATGTGTGTTTATACCACTATATCTGTACCCCTCTGCATGTGTGTTTATACCACTATATCTGTACCCCTCTACATGTGTGTTTATACCACTATATCTGTACCCCTCTACATGTGTGTTTATACCACTATATCTGTACCCCTCTGCATGTGTGTTTATACCACTATATCTGTACCCCTCTATGTGTGTATTTATACCACTATATCTGTTGACCTTAAGGCTGTCCCCGAACCCTGTTTTTAGGGTTCTAACGTTCGCCATGGTTTTTCGAACGGACGTTTTCTTTATTAATACATTTTATTATTATAGATTTTACGGGGGCGGCATTGCATAGTCTATCGTGAATATTTTTTTTTTACAGTGGTGGCTGTTCATGTACTGTAAACATGTAAACAAAGCAGTCAGAAGAAAATAAAGGGAAAAGACAGCAATCAAACATAATATCATATAACGCACTCACTTTTTGTTGGGTATGCCATACAGATGCAGCACTGAAAATTCAAACCACTTCTGCTGCTGGTCTGCTGCTCCTCTGCCACTATAGAACTAGCACTCAGGTGTTATATTTCAGGGGATGGTGGCTAGCTCCCAAAGTGAACAAAGGGAGGGTATTTAACTTAGGTGCTGCCCCAGGGAGGGGGTCGGGGGCTACTGCCCTCAGACCACCAAGATAATTTGTATATGGGCAGTCTGACTTGGGGTACTGCCCATATATTAGTGTTGCAATGCATGATAAGTAAACAGTGAAAAAAGCTAAGGAATCGGATGGAGCTGGGGCGTTTGGGACGAATACAAATGTAAGATGAAAATCTCCCCAGCCTGTGGGAGGCAGTGGAGGTGTGAAATCTGGCCCGGTCCAGAACAATAGGAGTCACAAAATCAGTTTGGAGTGGTGGAGGAGTGGTAGAGGCGCAGTAGAGGTTTGATTTTTCAGTGCTGGATCTGTACGCGCCAGCCACTTCACCCAGGCGTTGCGCAATGTTTACTCCAGAATGTTTTATCTCCAGTTCTTTTGTTTCCAAGACATATCCCAGTAGTTCCCACTCGTTGGAAATAAAATGACAGGTGACTGCCATGTACGCCTCCATCGCCACCGATGTCCAAGCGTCTGTTGTGAATGCCACAGCTGTGGCATGGTCAATGTAAAAGGAGACTTTCTCCCGCACGGCCCCGTACTTCAGAGTTAGGTTGTTGGAAATGGTGGATCTTTTGGGCATGGTGTAATGGACATGGTGCTTGAGCACTGCTGTGTTGTGTGTAACCCGCTCTAGCGTCCCCACCTCCCCGGTCGCGTGTGCACCAAACGTTCCACCCAAAAACGGAATTTCAGTCCAGATTAGGCCAAATTCTGCAATATTCCACGTTTTGCAGTTGATTCCATTTTTATTGGTTAATTCCGCGATTCCGTCCGCGATTCCGTGAACGCGGATTTCATATGGCTCTAAATAACTCCTTCTTTCTCTTCTCGCTTATTGGTTTGGTATCAAATTTCAGTAGTGTCTGCGTGGTTGAGGAGGTGGGCCCGCCGTCCAGATCCAGTTTATGTGCCACCGTGGAATGCCAAGTGCTTGTCGCACATTTGACACACAGCCTTTGTCTTATCCTCCGTTAATTTAAAGTGTTTCCACACAGGTGACGTCTTCCCACTTCTTGCAGCTGCCATGATTGAATAATTGAGCGAGTGCCGCGGGGACGCGCCTCCTCACCTCGACTCAACCCTGCACGCCTCTTTTAAAAAAAAAAAATCGAACGTTCGAACCCATTCATTAAAATCCGAATGCCAGCGTAACGAACGAACGTTCGGGCTCAGCCTTAGTTGACCTCTACATGTGTATTTATACCACTATATCTGTACCCCTCTACATGTGTGTTTATACCACTATATCTGTGCCCCTCTACATGTGGATACAATATTACCACTATATCGGTATTGGCCTACAAAGGCCAACTATAGTAACTTAAGTTAAGGCGTTTTGCATTGTAGAGCAGTATACGGTCACATTTTCTGTTTCAGAAAAAGTTACAAAAATAAAATAATACTTTCTGTGGGTCCACAATATCAGTCTCCCATTCATTGTCAACGGAGCAGCTCTAGACTTGATACCTGATGACGTCACAGGTTTTGAGTCTTACTTCTCTGGTTTCTGGCTTTACATAATATACTTCAGTTGGCTCCCGAATAAGACTGATTACACTAAATGTCGCCATTTTTGCCACAGTATGAAAACAGTTGAGAACTCAAGGAGCAGGCGCTCATTCAACTTGCCGTGTTTACATAATGTTAAGAAATGACTTAATCTAGATTGTGGGGTTTTTAAACATTTCCAACCCAGGCACCAAATTAGTGTAATGTTGTCCTAGCTGGCTCATTAAATCACAATAGTACTCTTGTGACATGGGGGAAACAATAGTAAAAGAAGACACCGGTCTAGAGATCAACGATATGTTTTTTCTTTTATATATATATTCTGTTGAATCAGCTCTGATGCTGTTAGGGCACTGTTTCTGTTTGACAAATCAGCTCAGCTACTCAATGGTCATTAATTATATTATGTCAGGAAACGGATTCGAAAGCCATTCGATCTGTGCTTTTCATCCATGTCCATTTAACAGGACCTGTGCTTTTCATCCATGTTCATTTAACAGGACCTGTGAGTCGTCGAGTGACCTGCGATGGTGAGAGGGTACTCGCCCTGGTGTACTGCCTGACAAAAGACGCTTCGCTGCACTCTCTTGACGCTTGTGTTTCCTCCTCTCCAGAACGGTCTCAACGGGTTACACCTGGCCTCTAAAGAAGGTCACGTCAAAATGGTCCTGGAGCTACTACACTCAGGCATTGTGCTGGAAACCACCACCAAGGTACCAGGATTTACCACCGTCTGTCCTAGGTGGAATCGGAGATGCCTTATGCGCGTGGTCAGATCTTCATGGTTGATACAAATTGCATTGATTTCACAAAGTCTGAATTGGTCTACCAGTACCAACCCACCCAAGACCACCTTTTGATGCCCTATGTTAGTCCTGTAGATGCTGTGTATCGTGATTATCTGGCTGTTACCTTTTTATTCAATACACATTCCCAAAATTAGGCCTTTTTTTATCATCAGACAATTGCTGATTTATACATCTGCAAAGGCTTTTAAGTAGAAATTTAGGTCATTGGGCTTCACTTCAGTCCCTCTCTCTCTCTCTTTCTCTCTCTCTCTCTCTCTCTCTCTCTCTCTCTCTCTCTCTCTCTCTCTCTCTCTCTCTCTCTCTCTCTCTCTCTCTCTCTCTCCTCCAGAAAGGGAACACTGCCCTTCATATTGCTGCGTTGGCAGGTCAGGAGAGAGTGGTGGCTGAGCTGACCAACTATGGTGGCAACGTCAACGCTCAGTCACAGGTGAGTCGTCAGTGTGTGTGTGTGTGTGTGTGTGTGTGTGTGTGTGTGTGTGTGTGTGTGTGTGTGTGTGTGTGTGTGTGTGTGTGTGTGTGTGTGTGTGTGTGTGTGTGTGTGTGTGTGTGTGTGTGTGTGTGTGTGTGTGTGTGTGTGTGTGTGTGTGTGTGTGTGTGTGTGTGTGTGTATGTGTGTGTGTGTGTGTGTGTGTGTGTGTGTGTGTGCGTGCGTGCATGTGTGTATTTAACAGGGGGAAGTAGTACTAAATAGTATGCCATCCTGTTTCACATGACCGGTCCAGGTTAGAGTTGGTCAAGTCAAGTGTATTTGTTTATGCCATTATCACAGTTACTGTACATGTCTCAACGGGCTTCACGGGCCCACATTACTATGGAACACCACCCCCTGACTTTAATCCTCCCTTACGATCCTAAGGGTAAAGGGATCTTTTTTTTTTACATTAAATTAAGTGGTATTAGATACTTGCTAGTGTAATTGTGTAGCTTACTTGCCGAGATACATGGTCGAAGTTCTGGCTGTGTTCCAAATTAGTTGGGCAGCGCCGGAAAGGCAGCACATGGGGTCCAGTAACAAAAAGGTTTTAACCATCCACAACCGAACGCAACAGTCCTCATGTATTTCCAATGCTTGGTTTTTCTCTCTGATGCCTTGGAACTATTTTGTTTTTTGAGGAAGCCAGGGTATCACTACACACTGGGACTACCTACTGTAGGTAGCTAGTCCTAAGACATTGCATCTGTCTGTACTGTTTGAACATGGCCAGGACTTCGACCGCAGGTTTCAGCTAATGGCTTCGCATTTATTACGCTACCGTGCAAATATTGGAGAAATAGGAAACAAAAAAGCAGAACCTCAACAAGTGAAACCCAAGTCATACACTGTGTGTTTCTGCCCCTAACAGAAAGGCTTCAGCCCTCTCTACATGGCGGCCCAGGAGAACCACTTAGAGGTGGTCAAGTTCCTACTGGAGAACGGTGCCAACCAGAGCCTTCCAACTGAGGTAAACTAGGACGTTCACTCCTGCTAATATCTCTGTGATGTGTGCTGGCGCCCGTCCAAGGTGATTATTATGCCACAGAAGGTCTCGCCCTCCCCTCCGGTATCTGTCATTTTCTGTCTCTAATTCCCCACGCTGCTTCCGTGTGTGGCTGGCCCCTCCATCTTCTTTCTCTTTGCTCAACTCTCACCCTCTGGCTCTGGGTATACTCGTCCTGTACCTGTACTCTCCATCTGTTACGCTTCCTTTACCACACCTGCATCGTCCCTCTATGCCCCCTCCCCCCCACCCCCTTCTTTACTATTTTCCCTTTTTTTGTCTAATTTTGTGGTTATCATCTTCCTCCTCCCCTCCTGCCTTCTCTCCTCTCACTAACACTCCTCCTCTTCCTCCCCCGCCTTCTCTCCTCTCACTAACGCTCCTCCTCTTCTTCCCCTGCCTTCACTCCTCTCACTAACACTCGTCCTCTTCCTCCCGCCTTCTCTCCTCTCACTAACACTCCTCCTCTTCCTCCTGCCTTCTCTCCTCTCACTAACACTCATCCTCTTCCTCCTGCCTTCTCTCCTCTCACTAACACGCCTCCTCTTCCTCCCCCGCTTCTCTCCTCTCACTAACATCTCCTCCTCTTCCTCCTCCTTCCTCTCCTCACTAACACTCCTCCTCTTCCTCCTGCCTTCTCTCCTCTCACTAACACTCCTCCTCTTCCTCCTGCCTTCTCTCCTCTCCCTAACACTCCTCCTCTTCCTCCTGCCTTCTCTCCTCTCCCTAACACTCCTCCTCTTTCTCCTGCCTTCTCTCCTCTCCCTAACACTCCTCCTCTTTCTCCTGCCTTCTCTCCTCTCACTAACACGCCTCCTCTTCCTCCTGCCTTCTCTCTCCTCTACCTAACACTCCTCCCTTCCTCCTGCCATCTCCTCCTCTCACTAACACGCCTCCTCTTCCTCATGCCTTCTCTCCTCTCCTAACACTCCTCCTCCTCCTCTTCTGCCTTCTCTCCTCTCCCTAACACTCCTCTTCTTCCTCCTGCCTTCTCTCCTCTCCCTAACTCTCCTCCTCTTCCTCCCCCGCCTCTCTCCTCTCACTAACACTCCTCTCTTCCTCCTGCCTTCTCTCCTTTACCTAACACTCCTCCTCTTCCTCATGCCTTCTCTCCTCTACCTAACACTCCTCCTCTTCCTCCTGCCTTCTCTCCTCTCACTCCTCTTCCTCCTCCTGCTTTCTATCCTCTCCCTAACTCTCCTCCTCTTCCTCCCCCCTCCTCTCCTCTCACTAACATCGTCCTCTTCCTCTGCCTTTTCTCCTCCTCTTTGACATCTCCTTCGCTATCCCTACCCCTCCGTCTCCTCTTAACCCTCCTCTTCATCATCTCCTTCGCTATCCCTACCCCTCCATCTCCTCTCAACCCCCCTCTTCACCGTCTCCTTCGCTATCCCTACCCCTCCGTCTCCTCTCCATCCATCCCTCCCTCCTCTAACCCCACCCCCCCACACACCTCCTTCTCCTCTCCTTCCTCACGTTGTCCCCCCCCCCCCCTCCCCTCAGGACGGCTTCACGCCCCTCGCCGTGGCTCTCCAGCAGGGCCACGAGAACGTGGTGGCGTTGCTCATCAACTACGGCACCAAGGGCAAGGTCCGCCTCCCCGCGCTGCACATCTCTGCGCGCAACGACGACACGCGCACCGCCGCCGTGCTGCTGCAGAACGACCCAACCCCCGACGTCCTCAGCAAGGTGCACACCTGCTGTTTGTTCACATGTGTTGTGCTGACGCCATCGGTCACGATTATACTGTGCTGATGTAGCAGACTAAAAACAACAGAAACAGGTGTTACAGTAGTATATGAATCAACAAAAGGTTGACGGACACAAACAAACGGCAGCCGTCATACTGTAGTTTTACATGCTAAAAACATGCTACATATTATTAAAATAAACATCAAAAGGAAACCATGATTATATAATATATTTTATCTTTCTTTCTTTCTTTCTTTCTTTCTTTCTTTCTTTCTTTCTTTCTTCTTTCTTCTTTTCTTTCTTTCTTTCTTTCTTTCTTCTTCTTTCTTTCTTTCTTTCTTTCTTTCTTTCTTTCTTTTTCTTCTTTCTTTCTTTCTTTCTTTCTTTCTTTCTTTCTTTCTTTCTTTTTTCTTTCTTTCTTTCTTTCTTTTCTTTCTTTCTTTCTTTCTTTCTTTCTTTCTTTCTTTCTTTCTTTCTTTCTTTCTTTCTTTCTTTCTTTCTTTCTTCTTTCTTTCTTTCTTTCTTTCTGTCTGTCTGTATCTCTTCTTCTTTCTTTCTTTTCTTTCTTTCTT
Source organism: Notolepis coatsorum (assembly GCF_963971535.1). NCBI lineage: Eukaryota > Metazoa > Chordata > Actinopteri > Aulopiformes > Paralepididae > Notolepis > Notolepis coatsorum. Next base: position 160,611 of record NW_028173535.1, read on the forward strand.
TCTTTCTTTCTTTCTTTCTTTCTTTCTTTCTTTCTTTCTTTCTTTCTTTCTTTCTTTCTTTCTTTTCTTTCTTTCTTTCTTTTCTTCTTTCTTTTCTTTCTTTCTTTCTGTCTGTCTGTCTGTCTGTCTGTCTGTCTGTCTGTCTGTCTGTCTGTCTGTCTGTCTGTCTGTTGTCTGTCTGTCTGTCTGTCTGTCTGTCTGTCTGTCTGTCTGTCTGTCTGTCTGTCTGTCTGTCTGTCTGTCTGTCTGTCTGTATCTCTCCCTCCCTCTCTGTCTGCAGACCGGCTTCACTCCTCTCCACATTGCTGCCCACTATGAGAACCTGAGTGTAGCCCAGCTGCTCATTAATAGAGGAGCCAATGTCAACTTCACCCCCAAGGTCAGTTCAACTCTCATCCCCCGGTCTGCGGGGAAGGGATCACACACATGACAACTGACAGAGATGATGGATGTGCCGTCATTCTGATGAATGTGACTGACTTGTTGTTCCTCGTCATCATCCCCCCTCACTTTCTCAGAATGGTATCACCCCCCTTCACATAGCCGCCAGGAGGGGCAACGTGATCATGGTCAGACTACTGCTGGACAGAGGGGCACAGATTGATGCCAAAACCAAGGTAACACACTCCTCAGTTGTGTTGTGTTGTGTTGTGTTCTTGAACTTTTGTTCAAGTGTGTTGTTCTGCTCTGCCCTGCTGTTGTCTGTTCTGTTCTGTTCTGTCCTGTCCTCTCCTGTTCTGTCCTGAGGTTTAAGAACGTACAGACACAGCTAGTCACCTCTGTATGCTCACCATCCATCTCTGATCCAGCTGGTTCTGTGCTTCCCTGCTCTGCCTTCCTGCTGCTTTCCTCATCTCCATCTGTCTTTCTCTTTCACCCCTGTCCCTCTCTCTCTCTCTCTCTCTCTCTCTCTCTCTCTCTCTCTCTCTCTCTCTCTCTCTCTCTCTCTCTCTCTCTCTCACACACACTCACTCCCTCGCCCCCTGTCTAACTGTAGGACGAGCTGACTCCCCTCCACTGTGCTGCTAGGAACGGTCACGTCCGCATCATCGAGATCCTGCTGGACCAGGGCGCTCCCATCCAGGCTAAAACAAAGGTCAGCCAGCCAGGCTCACTAAAGGCTCCCAGGGGCCTCCGTCACCGTAAAAAAGCCATTGATTTGTGAATGAAACATGCCAGTAGTTGAGCCTTTTTTCTAAACAATGCAGACACCCAGAAAGGCTTTCTAATGCTTCATAAGGCAAGGACACACAGGGGGGGGGTTGAGTTGAAAAGGAAACGAATGGTGTGAAGAAGACGGGGAGATTAATGACATGATAACTACAGTATGTGGGTCATAATGCTGCATACTGATTTCATAAGGGACGATGGTATCTCTGGAATAATAGGCTTAATGTTCACTTAATGTTTTCCTTTAAGCAAGTACTAAATGAGATGTCATCGCGATGACATCGGAACATCGTATGGGAATTCGGTTTCTGAGTGTATTGCACCTTGATCCTCTTTAGGATCCACCAGCACCGACAATTTGACTCAGAACAATAATGGCTAAAGTGTCCAAGTGAAATAAAAGGCTGTTTTTGTTTCGGAGGCAACTCCCATCGCCTCTCGGCTGAGACCAAGGTCAGTCAGACACTGTGAGGATATGTCAGAGTCAGCCTCCATGGGCCCTGACACCTGGCTCTACACCAACACTCAGCCTCCTGGACCCTGACACCTGGCTCTACACTCAGACTCAGCCTCCTGGACCCTGACACCTGGCTCTACACCAACACTCAGCCCCCTGGGCCCAGACACCTGGCTCTACACCAACACTCAGCCTCCTGGACCCTGACACCTGGCTCTACACCAACACTCAGCCCCCTGGGCCCAGACACCTGGCTCTACACTCAGACTCAGCCTCCTGGACCCTGACACCTGGCTCTACACCAACACTCAGCCTCCTGGACCCTGACACCTGGCTCTACACCAACACTCAGCCTCCTGGACCCTGACACCTGGCTCTACACACCAACACCCAGCCCCCTGGGCCCTGACACCTGGCTCTACACCAACACTCAGCCTCCTGGACCCTGACACCTGGCTCTACACACCAACACCCAGCCCCCTGGGCCCAGACACATGGCTCTACACCAACACTCAGCCCCCTGGGCCCAGACACATGGCTCTACACTCAGACTCAGCCTCCTGGACCCAGACACCTGGCTCTATACTCAGACTCAGCCTCCTGAGCCCTGAAAAGTGTCTCTACACCAACACCAGCCCAGACTTTGCACATTTTACATTGTCATCTTAGCAAAAAAAAAAACTCCCTGGCAACGGTGCTCATCTGCTAGATATTTCAGTATCATTAATTTATAGATGTTTATCCCCCCTGTGAACTTGTGCTCTGGTTCTCATTTTGTCTCTCCATGTCTCGCTGTCCCTCCCTCCTCCTCCTCTCTATCTGTCTGTCTTTTTTTCTGTTCCTCCCTCCTTCCCTCTATTTGTCTGTCTTTTTTCTGTCCCTCCGCAACCCGATCACTCTCCCCCATCCTGTCCCCCCCCCTCTCTCTCTCTCTCTCTCTCTCTCTCTCTCTCTCTCTCTCTCTCTCTCTCTCTCTCTCTCTCTCTCTCTCTCTCTCTCTCTCTCTCCCCTCTCTCTCTCTCTGTGTCGTTCCCATTCACTCTCTCTCCACTCCTCCATTTCCCCACACGCCCTTACAGAACGGTTTATCCCCTATCCACATGGCAGCCCAGGGGGACCACATGGACGGCGTCAGGCAGCTCCTCCAGTACAACGCTGAGATCGACGACATCACGCTGGACCACCTGACCCCCCTGCATGTAGCGGCCCACTGCGGACACCACCGCATGGCCAAAGTCCTGCTGGACAAGGGCGCCAAGGCCAACGCCCGGGCACTGGTTAGTAAGACTCTCTTTCCCCCGGGCCCTGGTTAGTAAGACTCTGTTCCCCCTGGTTAGTAAGACTCTGTTCCCCCTGGTTAGTAAGACTGTTTCCTTGGGCCCTGGTTAGTAAGACTGTTTCCTTGGGCCCTGGTTACTAAGACTATGTTCCCCCTGGTTAGTAAGACTCTACTAAAGCTACCTAGCATGTCCTATATGCTCTGTAAATACTAATGTACAGATACCGAGATGGCACACCATGTACCTGTTTATTGCACTGTTTTATTGGATTCTATTAATATGTTGTACCACTGTATTGCACATCGTCGCGGGCAAGACCAGCCGCATTTCATTGTATACCTGTATGCCGTGACAATTAAAACTCTTGACTTGACTTGACTTGACTTGACTTGACTCTGTTCCCCCTGGTTAGTAAGACTCTGTTCCCCCTGGTTAGTAAGACTCTGTTCCCCCTGGTTAGTAAGACTCTGTTCCCCCAGGCCCTGGTTAGTAAGACTATGTTCCTCCTGGTTAGTAAGACTCTGTTCCCCCTGGTTAGTAAGACTCTGTTCCCCCTGGTTAGTAAGACTCTGTTCCCCCTGGTTAGTAAGACTCTGTTCCCCCTGGTTAGTAAGACTCTGTTCCCCCTGGTTAGTAAGACTCTGTTCCCCCTGGTTAGTAAGACTCTGTTCCCCCTGGTTAGTAAGACTATGTTCCCCCTGGTTAGTAAGACTCTGTTCCCCCTGGTTAGTAAGACTCTGTTCCCCCTGGTTAGTAAGACTCTGTTCCCCCTGGTTAGTAAGACTCTGTTCCCCCTGGTTAGTAAGACTCTGTTCCCCCTGGTTAGTAAGACTCTGTTCCCCCTGGTTAGTAAGACTCTGTTCCCCCTGGTTAGTAAGACTTTGTTCCCCCTGGTTAGTAAGACTCTGTTCCCCCTGGTTAGTAAGACTCTGTTCCCCCTGGTTAGTAAGACTATGTTCCCCCTGGTTAGTAAGACTCTGTTCCCCCTGGTTAGTAAGACTCTGTTCCTCCAGGCCCTGGTTAGTAAGTAAGTAGTAGTAACATTGTGTTCCCACCATGCTGCCGTTTGGTACCTGAACCATGTTGAATGAACACAAAGCTTTTAGACCGTTTTCCGTTTGTGAATGATAATGACAATTCCACTTGAATGGCAGTGTAAATTCTACATGAGTGGACTGAATTGAAAGTCGCTTGACTAGACTGTGACAGGAAGCATAATAGGATGGGTGCTGATAGGAAATCCTTGCTGTTGTGAGTATGTGGTGCTGTATGAAAATGAACAGACTAAGCCTCCAAGGCCATAGGATTTCAATTAAAGGTGCTATGCATTATAAATGTCATTTTTCAGTCTCTAGCATTGTATTATAGTACTAGGAGTTCGTATCAATGTGTTTTTGGGCCTAAATACTATATTGGCGAATTCCTCAGCTACAGCCCATCCCCTCTTTGCCTCTAGTAAATCAGGTCATGTTGATTTGACGACCTGGTGCACGTCACAGGGCGCTGTTTATAGCGCACGGTGATGTGATTGGCTCTGTGGTTTTAGTAATGCCCGCCTCCATTCTTGCTACCTGCAGGGTGGAAGGCTTGTCCAGAAGATCACTAATCAGCTGAAGCCTGATGCGGTTCCCTCGGTCTTCGACAGACAGACCGGCGTTAGCTCTCGGGACTCGGGAGCGATCGCTAGCTACTTAGCACCAGCCGGGGCCGGCGTTAGCAACCGGGAGCGTCGTTGAGCATTCAGCCTGCTGGCTACCTAGATCCACTTCAACCAGCGTCGCGGAGCATTCAGCCTGCTGGCTACACAGCTTGTCGGTGTGCTAATAGCCTCTGCAAGCTAACGGTAGCTGGCTCCAGGCTATTAGCACATCGACAAGCTGCTGGAGCTCCCGACGCTCGGCTGGTTGAAGTGGATCTAGGTAGCCAGCAGGCTGAATGCTCCGCGACGCTCCCGGTTGCTATCATGTGCAGGTCCTCTTCTCAGACCTGTGTGGCAAAGCACTGCACACGCATCATGCAAGCTACACATCGCTGCATGTTGATCAATGGTGGCCCACTCGGTGCATCACAGTGGGCTACTATTGTGCTAACAACAACCGCGGTGTCCGGCTTGTCGGCCGGCATGAGTGCTCGATTTGGGGTGGTTCTCTCCTCCTTGTGTGCCCCCGTTCTCGCGGGTGTCCTGCCGGGGAGCTTGTGGACGCGACAACAGCGGCGGCCGTAGCGTTAGTTAGCTCATAGCTATTGTGTACCACTAGCGTTACGGCGGGCTCGAGCACCCTACGGCTGCCGCCGTTGTCGCGTCCATGGGCTCCCCGGCAGGGTACCCGTGGGGACGGGGGTGTACAGAGAGGAGAGAACCATTTTGTGTCGGGCGTGCATGCCGGCCAGCGAGCCGGACGTCGGGATATGTTGTTAGCACAATAGCTACCAAGCTAAGCTATGTTAGCTTCTAACGGTGTATACACAATATGTACAACGACACAATGATTTACATTATTACAAATATGGTAACGTGGTTGTGGCTTTTACAAATAGTGGTAACATATATATAGATAGACAGTACTGCTACATCTCTATATTTATGACATACCATATTTGTATGTAACCTGAAACCTAATCTCTGACGGGGAGATGGGCGGAGCTATTTGGTGGGTGGCTGTCACTCAAAGCATTCTGCTAGTATGGTTGGAGCCAAGCCAATAATAGCCTGCTTTCATGAGGCTGAAAAATGCTGGTTTTGAGTACAAGATTAGAAATATAAAACAATGATTATTTTTGGAATAAAAATTACAGATGTGTTACATAGACTCACAGGAAGTGTGTAAAGTTGCCCAAATAGTGCTAGGAATAGCAGTGCATAACCCCTTTAATAAGTCTGCTTTGTTATTGATGGTCAATTAATATATTGGGTTATCTATGCTATTCATTTGGCTAATACAGTACCTGTTGGTTTGCCATCTGTTTTTATTTGATTGAGGAATAAGGCTTGGTTTCATCGGGAATTTCTGCATAAAGAAAATGCCAAATTTCCCTCGGGATGAATAAAGTATTTATATTCTATTCTATTCTATTCTATTATTAGAGGGATTCCACTCAGCCACCTCAAGGCAGACAGCCTGGTGCCTGTCAGAAATACGGGACAGAATCAGAATCACTTTATTTACCTTCATAATGTAGGAATACACCAGAATATGACTTGGTTGTCCGCGCAAGAAAGGACATAATGTAAAGGCAGCATGTTGACATACATTATTAGATTATACAATAACATAAGGTATGTTACACCAAAAATTATGTATGATATGCACTTAGATTATAATATGAATCTCTCTCTGGAATACAAATCTTTCCCCCTAGCCAAGTGATTTATTTATAATAAAACACAAGATCCTTGCTGCCCTAATGATATGGATAAGCGCTCAGTTGAGAAGTCCGGTTTGTCGGTGCCTGCTGGAGGACGGGACACCCGCTCTGTTTGACTAACTACGTGCCGTTTCCTCTCGTGTTTCCAGAATGGCTTCACGCCACTTCACATCGCCTGTAAAAAGAACCACATGCGCTCCATGGACCTGCTGCTGAAGCACTCGGCCTCGCTGGAGGCCGTCACAGAGGTGAGACTATAGGGCACAGGGGCCACAGAGGTGAGAGGTCACAGAGGTGGGACTAGGTCACAGAGGTGAGAGGTCACAGGGGTGAGAGGTCACAGGGGTGAGAGGTCACAGAGGTGAGACACGTCACTGAGGTGAGACTACAGGTCACTGAGGCGACGCCACACTGCGTCAGCAGAGGTCAAAGTCAGAACGTGACAGCGATGGCCGACGCCCTGCTCAAATGTCAAAGTGTTTAAACCGCTCGTGTGAAATAATTGCAAAGCAAATAATTTGAGATGAAAATGTCGACTTCTAATTAATTTCATGTAGAACCTCTGACTCCTTGCCTTGGGGGGAGTGTTTAGAGGGTGATGTTGGTTTTGGTCACCGATACACAATTGTTGTATCAGAAAGACACAGTACCACCCAGTAGCTTCATGCTAAAAGCAGCGTAAAACTGTAAACCCGAATTCTGTAAACCCTTTTCTCTCTGCCTCTGTGTGTGTGTGTGTGTGTGTGTGTGTCTGTGTGTGTGTGTCTGTGTGTGTGTGTGTGTGTGTGTGTGTGTGTGTGTGTGTGTGTGTGTGTGTGTGTGTGTGTGTGTGTGTGTGTGTGTGTGTGTGTGTGTGTGTGTGTGTGTGTGTGTGTGTGTGTGTGTGTGTGTGTGCGTGCGTGCGTGTGTGCGTGCGTGCGAGTGTGCTTGTGTAAGCATGTGCCCTTGGCCACACAAATCAGAGGTCTGGGCGGCTATAATCGGCTAAAGATAATATAATGATTTTGATATTTGGTTGCCCCTGGCATGTTCATAAATTGTCGTTAATGGCCTGAAGATTGCAGGCCTGTCATTTTTCTGTATCCTATCTCTGCTGTAATTGATAGCCAGTGTGGCGGGAAGACAATGTTTTTTCTATCCACAGATGGATGTCCTGACACACCATGTTGAAACCCATCCATGTTGTTTGATCTGCAGATCCGATAAAGTATTTAACATGTGTGTGTGTGTGTGTGTGTGTGTGTGTGTGTGTGTGTGTGTGTGTGTGTGTGTGTGTGTGTGTGTGTGTGTGTGTGTGTGTGTGTGTGTGTGCGCGTGTGCTTGTGCGCGCGCCTGTGTGTGTGTGTGTGTGTGTGTGTGTGTGTGTGTGTGTGTGTGTGTGTGTGTGTAGTCTGGTCTCACTCCCCTCCACGTGGCGGCCTTCATGGGTCATCTGAGCATCGTGAAGAACCTGATCCAAAGAGGAGCCTCTCCCAACGCTTCCAACGTGGTGCGTGCTCCTACTACCGTCACTCTGACCTCTGACCTCTAACCGTTAACATGAACATGGTTGGGTTCAGTTCCCTTCATGTTCTGTCATTGACAATAATTGATCTCAAACCCCACCCTCTTTTCCTTGATCCTCCTCCAGTCACACAAAGTCTGCTTCGGTGTGCGATCGGAGGATCAAGAAAAAGAGATTGAGACAGCTTGAGCTTGAGATAGGTCAATTCAATAAGGAGAATCGATACTATAATTCGATAATGGGAATTGGAACGATAATGAGAATCCTATACTTCCTGAATGGACGTTGTTGAAATCGAGTTAAATCAAATCCTTATAACCACAGGCCTTGATGCACAGAGAGAGATAAGAGATGTTTTATCCACATGAGTGACATTGAGTGCATTTTCTTATGTTTGTGTAAATTCTTGTGGTAGATGTGAGAGTGAGTTATTCCCAGTTTTTTTCCTGTGAACCAGAAAGTGGAGACTCCCCTCCACATGGCGTGCCGGGCGGGTCACTGCGAGGTCGCCTCGTTTCTGCTCCAGAACACGGCGCAGGTGGACGCCAAGGCCAAGGTACCAGTCATCATGTAACGTCTGCTTCCTTCAGGCACATTCCCTCCCTGGTCGTTGCACTGCCCTACTGTCGGTCTGGGGAGGGTGGAGGGTGTAGACTACCACATGCTGCCCTACTGTCGGTCTGGGGAGGGTGTAGACTACCACATGCTGCCCTACTGTCGGTCTGGGGAGGGTGGAGGGTGTAGACTACCACATGCTGCCCTACTGTCGGTCTGGGGAGGGTGTAGACTACCACATGCTGCCCTACTGTCGGTCTGGGGAGGGTGTAGACTACCACATGCTGCCCTAACTGTCGGTCTGGGGAGGGTGTGTAGAATACCACATGCTGCCCTACTGTCGGTCTGGGGAGGGTGTGTAGAATACCACATGCTGCCCTACTGTCGGTCTGGGGAGGGTGGAGGGTGTAGACTACCACATGCTGCCCTACTGTCGGTCTGGGGAGGGTGTAGACTACCACATGCTGCCCTACTGTCGGTCTGGGGAGGGTGTAGACTACCACATGCTGCCCTAACTGTCGGTCTGGGGAGGGTGTGTAGAATACCACATGCTGCCCTACTGTCGGTCTGGGGAGGGTGTGTAGACTACCACATGCTGCCCTACTGTCGGTCTGGGGAGGGTGTGTAGACTACCACATGCTGCCCTACTGTCGGTCTGGGGAGGGTGTAGACTACCACATGCTGCCCTACTGTCGGTCTGGGGAGGGTGTGTAGAATACCACATGCTGCCCTACTGTCGGTCTGGGGAGGGTGGAGGGTGTAGACTACCACATGTTGCCTTACTGTCGGTCTGGGGAGGGTGTAGACTACCACATGCTGCCCTACTGTCGGTCTGGGGAGGGTGTAGACTACCACATGCTGCCCTAACTGTCGGTCTGGGGAGGGTGTGTAGAATACCACATGCTGCCCTACTGTCGGTCTGGGGAGGGTGTGTAGACTACCACATGCTGCCCTACTGTCGGTCTGGGGAGGGTGTGTAGACTACCACATGCTGCCCTACTGTCGGTCTGGGGAGGGTGTAGACTACCACATGCTGCCCTACTGTCGGTCTGGGGAGGGTGTGTAGAATACCACATGCTGCCCTACTGTCGGTCTGGGGAGGGTGGAGGGTGTAGACTACCACATGTTGCCTTACTGTCGGTCTGGGGAGGGTGTAGACTACCACATGCTGCCCTACTGTCGGTCTTGGGAGGGTGTAGACTACCACATGCTGCCCTACTGTCGGTCTTGGGAGGGTGTGTAGAATACCACATGCTGCCCTACTGTCGGTGTGGGGAGGGTGTAGACTACCACATGCTGCCCTACTGTCGGTCTGGGGAGGGTGGAGGGTGTAGACTACCACATGCTGCCCTACTGTCGGTCTGGGGAGGGTGTAGACTACCACATGCTGCCCTACTGTCGGTCTGGGGAGGGTGGAGGGTGTAGACTACCACATGCTGCCCTACTGTCGGTCTGGGGAGAGTGTAGACTACCACATGATGCCCTAATGTCGGTCTGGGGAGGGTGTAGACTACCACATGATGCCCTACTGTCAGTCTGGGGAGGGTGGAGGGTGTAGACTACCACATGCTGCCCTACTGTCGGTCTGGGGAGGGTGTAGACTACCACATGCTGCCCTACTGTCAGTCTGGGGAGGGTGTAGACTACCACATGCTGCCCTACTGTCGGTCTGGGGAGGGTGTAGACTACCACATGCTGCCCTACTGTCGGTCTGGGGAGGGTGTAGACTACCACATGCTGCCCTAATGTCGGTCTGGGGAGGGTGTAGACTACCACATGCTGCCCTACTGTCGGTCTGGGGAGGGTGTAGACTACCACATGCTGCCCTACTGTCGGTCTGGGGAGGGTGTGTAGAATACCACATGCTGCCCTACTGTTGGTCTGGGGAGGGTGTAGACTACCACATGCTGCCCTACTGTCCGTCTGGGGAGGGTGGAGGGTGTAGACTACCACATGCTGCCCTACTGTCGGTCTGGGGAGGGTGGAGGGTGTAGACTACCACATGCTGCCCTACTGTCGGTCTGGGAAGGGTGTAGACTACCACATGCTGCCCTAATGTCGGTCTGGGGAGGGTGTAGACTACCACATGCTGCCCTACTGTCAGTCTGGGAGGGTGGAGGGTGTAGACTACCACATGCTGCCCTACTGTCGGTCTGGGGAGGGTGGAGGGTGTAGACTACCACATGCTGCCCTAATGTCGGTCTGGGGAGGGTGTACTGTAGACTACCACAGGTGCCCCGACCGACCAGTATAGGACTCAGGACTCATAACCCACCGGCTTCCCACTGCAAATTGTGTTCATATAGGGATGACTGAACAAGGTACAGCTGACAGCGGGAATCGAACCCTGAGTCTCTGTGGTGGGTGGTAGGCGAGTGCTCAGACACATTCCTGACACCGCTTTACACCCTTTCTATTGACGGCTGCCAGCTACATTATTCCTGGGAGTGCACTTGTATTTACTTTTACGGTTATTAATTCAGCTAATGCTTTTATATAAAGCGACTTACAATTGTGCACAAGAAAGCCAGCAAAGGGATGCACTCCCGGCAATCAACTAGTGGTTTTGTTCGTCTGACACTGCCAAACCTGGAGTGCACAGTCTATTCATATCCCTCCTTCCTCTAACTGATTAACGTAGACTTAAACGAACTACTGCACGGCTTCTCCGCTTACCGGTCTGTCTCCTGTGCGTGTGCACTTGGCCCCTATTTCCTCACTTTCCTCAACACACACACACCCCGTCGTGATTGGCTAGCGCTAGCTGGTCTTGATGGCCTACTAGCTGCAGGTGCGCCTGGAAGCGGAAGCCCAAATATGGGCAGAGCCTATAGCCATTGTGCCGTCACATATAGCGCCCTTCAATCACCGAGCCCAGTGGTGGCTTGGGGTTGCCACAGCAGTCATTTATATTGTTGATGTGTAAAAAAAATAAAAAAAATCTTTCTTTCCCTTTTCCTCATCCAATAAAAAAATATAAATTATAACTAATTGGGGCCCAAATATAAATTATGTCATACTAGTGTAAAACATGTGTTGTTAAGTGAACGTTGGTCTGATGTCAAGGATGATGTCGCTGGCTCTATAGGTGCCTCGTCACGCTCCGCAGCACAGCACCGGGTCAAACACTGACCCGGGTACAATCACACAATACTATTCCACTATACTTGCTTGTCTAGCTTCATAGCCTTTCACGTGTTCAATCAGGCGTATCACCAGTACTTGAGATAGTTGACATCGTTTTCAAATGTATGTACTGTATGCTGTCAGGAGGACCACCTTGAGGAAGGAGGAGGGGAGGGAGGGAGGGGGGTTAGAAGAAAGAGACAGAGAGAGAGAGGTAGGAAGGATAGCTAGGAGGGAGAGAGGGGGAAGGGTTGGAGGGAGAGGAGAGAGAGAGAGGGGAAAGGGTTGGAGGGGAGAGAGAGAGTGGAAAGGGTTGGAGGGAGAAAGGAGAGAGAGAGAGAGAGAGAGAGAGAGAGAGAGAGAGAGAGAGAGAGAGAGAGAGAGAGAGAGAGAGAGAGAGAGAGAGAGAGAGAGATGATAGGGTAGAAGCGAGAGACGGGAGAGAGAGAGAGAGAGAGAGAGAGAGGGAGGAAAGGGTAAGAGGGAGAGAGAGGAGAGAGTAAAGGGTTGGAGGAGGTCGGAGAGATATAGGGCTGGAAGGTTGAATGGAGAGGAAATGGATGAGGGGTGGGCCGGGGTGAGGAATGAGGAAATATATCAAATCTACAATCTATATTTTGACCCACTGCTTGACTCAAGGTGAACCTCTCTCTCTCCTGTTATCGCTCTGCCTGCCAGGACGACCAGACGCCCTTGCACTGTGCAGCCCGTATGGGCCACAAGGAGCTGGTGAAGCTGCTGCTGGAACACAAGTCCAACCCGGACTCGGCCACCACCGCGGGACACACCCCCTTACACATCGCCGCCCGGGAGGGCCACGCCCACACCACCCGCATCCTGCTGGACGAAGGAGCGCAGCAGACCAAGATGACCAAGGTGGTGTAACGTTAGATGTGCTTTGTCTGTCTTGCCGCTCGTCTCATTGGATCCATTGTAGGCACGGCAGACCATCATGACTAGGGGTGGGATGATATGAGTAACCTACGACACTGTGACGATATTTGGCTCTCGATAACGATAACATCACAATATAATTTATATATTGCAAGAAATGTAATCTACGATATATGATGATATTTGTGTAACTGAAGAAGAAGAAATACCCATAAAAAGGCAAAACGCAGGAATTATGTATTTATTTACAGAATTGACATGAAAGCTGTACATGAAACAATGTACAACAAATCTCTTTAACACACACTGACCGCTACTTGATTATTATTAACTATTAATTATGTCCTCAACAGAAACCTCTGCAATAAATAAATGTATTCGTCACCTGTTTTATTTAATAAGATAAAGTCTGTTCACCTCATTCCAATAATTTTTATTACAGTGAAATCGGTCAAGCCAGTGTATCGATAACGTGTCACAAGTACGGCTATATATAGTCGCAGTATAGATTTTTTTGTCTAATCTAATCATAACTCATTTCTACAGGGCTAGCATACACATCGTTATATATATCACTCAGTTTCCCCGTCAAACTGTGGCTGTGTTTACATGTTGATGTTACTGGAGATCATTAGCCAGCTGGGCTGTAGTTATAGCACATGTCGTTTCAGGCTAGTATTATAAGACGAGGGTGGGTCTGTGTTTGAATATGTCTTTCCTTTTACCACTGGGAGACAAAGTCCTCCTTTGGACAAGTGTCTCTTTATCCTCCCTCACCTCTACAGTGGCTCTCATTGGTTCCACTATGGCCAATAAGACTGCCCCATTTTTGTTTCTTACATCTTCATCATTGTCCTCATCATCTACTCTCTTTCTGTAGTACTCTTCTGTTTTCGTTAGAATCTAGCTCTATTCTATTTTAAAGGCAACCGGTATTGGATTAGCTCAAAAATATTATTGGCAAAATGTGAAGGACCGTCTGCACTGAGAGTCGATCCCAAGAATTCTCAAATTGGAGCGAGTTAAAAGGACAAAGCCAAGGGGCGGCTGGGTAGCGCAGTGGAGAATGCACTCGCCTACCACCGCAGAGACTCTGCGATCGAATCCAGCTGTCAGCGGTATACCTCCGGCTTGGTCAGTCGTCCCTACTAACACAATTGGCAGTGTTAGCGGGTGGGAAGCCGGTGGGGTGTATGTCCTGGTCGTTGTAAACTGCGGTTCCTACTGGTCGGTCGGGGCGCCTGTTCAGCAGGGAGGGGATCTGGGGGAAGTAGCGTGAACCTCCGCACGCGTTACGTTCCCCCAGTGAGACTCCTCGCTGTCAGGTGAAAAGAAGCGGCTGGCTGACTCCACATGTATCGGAGGAGGCATGTGGTATGCTCATACATTATTTTTCCAGAAAAGGTTGTTTACACAGGAAGTAACCTACTGCTACTAACAGCAGAAATTCA
>NW_028173535.1:176913-183625 GCF_963971535.1 Notolepis coatsorum
CTCTCAATCATTCCAATAATACACAGTTGGATGTGTTAGTTTGGTTGGATGCACTTCAAGCTGCTTCCACATGGAGGCAACTTGTCTTTTTTGTAGTTGTGGGAACTACTTTTTCTGGCGGATGGTTTTTTCAATAAATCTTCGATTAATGTGTGTTTATTGTATAGAAATAAGGTTGGATGAATCTGGCAGTTGTATAAAAGCTTTACATCACTTGCAGTCGTGATTTGTGACCAATAAACCATGCCTAGGGGGGTCTAACGACCCTCGGCTGCGCCTCGGGCCTAACGACCACCCCTAGGCATGGTTTATTGGTCACAAACCACTCCTGCACGTGATGTAATGCTTAATTACACACCCGCTGACCATTCAGTGGTCAGTCAGACTGGTTATCTATGTGGACCAATAAGATAAGATAAATAAGATAAGAATGAATGAATGAAAACTTTATTTAACAGATTGCAGAATGGGTACAATACAGTATGGCTAAATACACACAATTGTTAAGGGGATGCAGACCAGAGAAAGACGTTTGTCTTGTTTACATCAGGGTCCCCCATTTTCAATTAATAGTGTACATAGTGTACAAGACATGGTACAGGTCATATAATTATAGTACAGTGGAGAAATTAAAATTAAAATAGAATAGAAATAGGCAGTGTAAACAATATATAACAATATAATGTGGCAAGTAGGCAGTGTAAAAAGGCCAAGGGTGCAAGATGAGGGTATGTATGCCCGGCTCTCAGCTATATTTGCCCTACAATAAATATAGTTACAAAATATATATATAATTTAATAACTAATATCTAATCTAATATATATAATCTAAAAATGCTAAATGCAAAAATAAATGCTAAATATATACTCTGATGAAGTAAGTATACACTACAGTATATACACATAAGGTATACACATACGTGGGCGGCTACGTGGCGTAGTGGGCAAGGCGCTCGCCACGAATGCAGAGACGCTGGGCCAGCGCTCCACATTGCTTTCAGTTTAGCTGGTCGTCCGTACTAATACACATTGGCCGTATTAGGGGGTGGGAAACTGATGGGTGGGGATCGGGCGTTGTGGACAGCGACTCCTACAGGTCGGTTGGTGCGCCTGCGCAGTAGAATCAGGAAGTGTCGGGGGCAGCGTGAGCCTCCCACGCGTTACTCCTCGCCACTGAGAGATCGAGCTGCGCAGGTGAAAAGATGCGACTGCTGTTACCTCAAGTACCGGAGGGGACTTGTGCTATGTATGACTTAGTCCACATTGCAGCCGGCTTGTGGGAGGCAAGAAACAGCGTCCGTGACAGGGGAGGGTTGAATTGGATGATACGAAATTGGGATGGGAGAAAATATAGAAAATGGGAGAAAAAGTGGACCAAAAAAAAAAAGTATACACATACGTTTATCTATATGTGGACCAATGCTCCCGGTGTTAATGTGTGTGTCTGCCTGTGTGTGTGTGTGTGTGTGTGTGTGTGTCTCTCTCTCTCTGCCCGTGTCCGTGCTGCCTGGCCTGTGACTCCAGAACGGCTACACTCCGCTGCACATAGCGGCCAAGCAGAACCAGATGGAGGTGGCCAGCTGCCTGCTGCAGAACGGGGCCTCGGCGAACTCCGAGTCCCTCCAGGGCATCACGCCCCTCCACCTGGCCTCCCAGGAGGGGCGGCCCGACATGGTGGCGCTGCTCATCTCCAAACAGGCCAACGTCAACGTGGGCAACAAGGTAGCGCTACATCTCATCAGGAACGTCGTCGTCGTGTACATAACGACCGAATTAAGACGTAGATCGATGTTGAGAGCTTTCATGAAACACAAATAAGAGAAAAATAGATGTGCTAGGACAGGTATCTTCATGTCGGTAATCTATAACAGGGTATTTGTATTTCATCCTTAGGCCTTAAAAGGTATTAAACAGTCTTAAATTGAATGTGGTATAAAAAAAGAATTGGAGGTATAGCCTGGCCGTCGGGAGATGGAATAATATGAAATACATGAAATGTATTTTTGTTGCTAGTGTGGTCATGAAATTGGTATTACATTTTGCTCTAAGTGGTATTAAAACGACTTAAAAAGTCATAAATTGCACTTGCAGATTCCCTGTATTAATGACTGTATAGAACGTGATAGTAATAATAATGTGAGTAGTGGGGATTGAAAGTGATTATATGAAGCTCCGGTGTTCATTAAGAAAGAAAGAAGGTCACATTTCAGGCGTCATCGCTGGTACTCTGGTGAGGCACCTGATGAAGGCCAAGGGCTTAAACCCTCTTCCGCACCTCTAATTAAATGTTTTAAACACAGTTGCTTTCAAGTCCTCCTTTTTCTTCTTAATTTTTTTTAGCAGCTTAACATCTGACAGGTCATGTAGGATTACTAGAGTAATAATAATACCTCACCGTTTCTAATCTGTCCCCCCTGCGTCTTCCAGAACGGACTGACTCCTCTGCACCTGGTGGCCCAGGAGGGTCACGTGGGCATCTCCGACACGCTGGTCAAACAAGGGGCCTCGGTCTACGCCGCTTCACGCGTAAGACACACACTGTTCCTCATAGGACTTTACACGGGGGGAGCGGAGATGATTTGAACCCGCGCCTCCTGTTTTATCAACCTTTATTTCCCCAGGGGCTCTGCTCTGCCCGCTGCTACATGTTCATACAGTCACTCACTCACACTCACAGTCTTCTGCTGCTGCCGGCCGCCGTGGATTCTGAGGGTTAAGTCAAAACTCGTTTGTGGTAGTATTGACGTTGAATTTCATAATTAATAGGTGTGAATAATTAGAGAGTCATAATGTAGGAAAAACAGACATTCTACACCAACCGCCTCTCATAAGCAGACTGAGAACAGTTACAGGTCATAAAGCCCCCTCAAGCTAATGTAATCAGGAGACAACAAAGACTATGTAAATAAGTTGCACCCCACAGATGAAATGGGGACTCAATCTAAATCCTGGTATATTTAACACTGTTATATTATCTGGTAAATAAAGGTTGGTGTAGGTAACTTACAAAGAATACTACCATTTAGAATGTCACATGAAAGGAAGGGTGATTACACTCTTGTTATAGAATTCTGGTTAGTACTGTATGGTAATAGGCCCTTCTGTTCCCGGGAGGACGACGACGACGGGGGCCATAGGCAGGCCCCCTCTCTGTCCAAACATGAGAAAGCTATGACCCAAAGGAGGGGGTGATTCACACCACCCCACCAGATGACATCACACCAGCCCCCACCCGTGGGACAAGACCCAACCTCCAGAAGAACCAGCTGGATTGGAGGACCATATTAGTAAAATGTGCTATTATTGGCTAGAAATTATAAGATATAAGGGCCGACAAAGTGTTAGACTGGAGCCCAGATCCCAACCCCGATCTGCGTGCTCCCCGCGCCCCACCATCGAGAGACTACTGCTGTGCTGTTTTAATGTAAGTAAGCCGAAAATGGAACCACACCCTGTTTGGTTAGAATAGAATGTCTTAGAAACCAGGCTTACTTACATATAAAAAGGGCTTACAGTATTGTCAATGTATGTTCAAATTATGTTAACGAGTGACTGTTTCTGTACATATTGGGGTTTGAGAATGCAAACCTTATTGTGATTTCTGTACACGGCAGCCCTGTTAATGTTTTCTGATAATCTTTTGGATGCAAAAGGCAACTTCTTATTCACCTTGGCCTCTGGCTCAAATAAATGTTGAATTGAACTATAGTTCATGGTTTGTCTGGCTACACGTTTATTTCTTCATCTGCTTTAAGTCAGATGAAGAGACCAACAATTCTATCAACATGATCCCTTCCTCCTCCTTCCAGATAAGCAATCCCATTTGTCCTGTACTACAATAACCTTAGATTATTGTAGGATTCTGTAGGAATTTACTACACGTTCTAACTAATTATCGCAAGTTCGCATTGTGTCGTCGAAGGGATCGGCGGAAAGCTCAAAGGGTCTCGACAGAGGATGGTGGGGTGAAAACACAAGCCGCTGCTGAAATTGTGAGGATTCGCCTGTTCCCTGAGCTTTTCCCTGTCTCCTACTCTTCACCAGCCCCCACCCTTGTGAGAACTTTTCCCTGTCTCCTACTCTTCACCAGCCCCCACCCTTGTGAGAACTTTTGCCTGCCTCCTACTCTTCACCAGCCCCCACCCTTGGACATTCTGTTCCTCTACCCTCACGCACCTGTTGGGAGTTTGCAATCTGCTGGAGAGTACTTAGGTTGCAGACTCCCCTCCAGTCCTTGTCGGGTCGTTCTGTGTTCTGGACTCTGTGTTCTGGACTCTGTATCTGTATCTGTATCTGTGTTCAGTGTTCATGGAGTTCTGTACGTTACCATTCTGTACGTCACCATCACCTGCCGCGTCTCCGGCGTGAGACGACGTGCCAGCCATCACCACCTGTCGCCGTTTGCCTGGAGTGGGACACCGTCTTCGCTCTCTAATTCTCTACGGGAGGTTTTCCAGTGTTCCCACTCCGGAAGTCAAGGCGGCTCGCCATCACTCCCGATTCCACGGGAGGAAGGCGTCTCTTCGTGATCCTCGTTCCTGGGGTGAGGCTCGTCGTCGCTCCCTAGTATTCCACGGGAGGACGGCGTGTTCCCATCCCGGTCCCCTGGGACCCCCTTTGTTCTGCGCTGCCCGTCTGCAGCATCCGAAGAGGAGGAGGAGGATCCCCGTGCCAGGCCTCCGCCGTCGGGCCCCTGTCCCCGTGCCAGGCCTCCGCCGTCGGGCCCCTGTTCCCGTGCCAGGCCTCCGCCGTCGGAACCCTGTCCTCATCCCTGTAAGCAGCTCTGGCCCTCGCCCTGTCCAAGGCCTTAAAGGCCTCTACATGCTACAGCAAATTCAAAGCAACTTCAACACAACATCGACAAAGCAACGGTGTTGCAGACACATTACCTTTATGCTTCTGCAAAATCAACGCGCAGCCTATGATGCAACAAAATGTACCCCGGATGTGCGGCTCGAGCGCGCCCAGCCCGCCTGAATACTTTGGGCAGCCGAAGGTGCGCACTCTAGCAATTACAAACGGATTTCCCTTCTCAACCATACATCGTTAGTATAATAATAGCCCTGTTTATGTTTGTTTTCGCTTGTGTTCTTGTATATAGTGTAATATAGTTATATCGCCACATCAACCCAGACTACCCAGTCCATCCCCATTGTTTCCCCAATCTCCTTCCACGGATTCATCGTCATAATGCTATCCTTGTAGTCTTTAGACCCGCTATTATATAAATGTGTGTACTTTCGGACCTCCTCTGCAATACGTTCCTGCATTTGATTCATTTTAAACAAACAATTAAACAAGTGTAATGAAACAATACACTAGCTATCGAGCTCCTGTCAGAAAGTTTTCTTTTGGTCTCGAGCTCCTGTCAGAAAGTTTTCTTTTGGTCTCGAGCCAGGAAAACACTAGAAGTGACAGACAGCCCCGCCCCATTCACTACCAACCAATCACTGCTACGCAATACCAACGCAACGGGTCTTTAGATTAGATTTTGGAGACAGGTACGCAACGTCCTCGCAACACAGTCTACAAGACTGTCTGCAACAAGCGCACTGAAATTGCGCCGATGTTGTGTTGAAGTTGCTTTGAATTTGCTGTAGCATGTAGAGGCCTTTAACCCTGTTCTCTGTCCCTGTCTCCAGCCCGCCTCTCCGGGCCTCTGTCCCTGTCCCCCTCTCCAGTGCCCCTGTTCCTGGCCCTGACACTTAGCCCTGGTCCTTAGCCCTGGCCCTTAGCCTTAGTCCCTTAGCCTGTTCGCCTCTTAAAGGCACAGTGCCGCTTTTCCATATTTCCTTGACTCTAGTGTTTTTGTGTTTTCCCTTAAAGGGACTGTGCCGCTTTTTGTTATGTAAGAAATAAATGCCCTGTTTTGGCTTACTCTCATACCTGTCTTGTGTTGTGCGATTGGGGTCGGTTACAAACCATAACAGAAATACAGTATAAAATTACACTTTTCTCTCTGAAGTCATTCAAATCCTACAGTCTACAGACGTGCGGTGCAGCCACGACTGGTCGCCTTGACCTGGCAGGTTAACAGTGATAGTAATGTGTTTATTGACAGGTCAACAGTGATAGTAATGTGTTTTATTGACAGGTCAACAGTGATAGTAATGCGCTTTATTTATTTTTGTATCTACTTTTTCTCCTCTTTTTTCAATTTTTCTCCCATCCCAATTCCACTGTGCCAATTATCCCCTCCCCTGTCTTGAACATTGCTTGCATATGCCCCCACTGGCCAGTTGTAGGGAGGATAGAAGCCTTGCATCACGTGTCCCCTCCGATACACGAGGAGGCAGCCTGTCATATATTTTCACCTGCCAGCGCGGACTCTCATTGGCGAGGTGTAACGTGTGGGAGGCTCACACTACCCCGCCACTTCCTGTCTCTGCTGTGCAGGTGTCCCCAACCGACCTGTAGGAGTCGCTGTCCACAACGTCCAGATTACCACCCATCGACTTCCACCCGCTAACTCTGTCAATTGAGTTAATATGACGTCTGGCCAAGCCGGAGGCAACGCCGACAGCCGGAGTCGAACCCGGTGTCTCTTGCGTTGGTGACGAGCGCAATGTCCGCTGCGCCACCCAGCCGCCACAGTAATGTGCTTTATTGACTGGTTAACAGCGATAGTAATAATTAATAATTCATTACATTTATATAGAGCTTTTCTAGACACTCAAAGCGCTCCCACAATGTAGGGTGGAAATTGCCTCCT
>NW_028173534.1:0-12500 GCF_963971535.1 Notolepis coatsorum
TCCATGTCCACTGTCACCTCGGCCCGTCTCAGTCATGGAAACTGGAGACCGAAGGTGCTGAGCCACTCCCCTCCGACAAAAGTCCGATTACGTTTTGTAAATAAGGAGACAGATAGAGAAGATTTCAAAAAGCACTCAAAATTGCGAATATCATATAATATCACATAACAAGGCGGGTCAGACGCTGGCGAGTCCCATAATACGGTTGTTTCTAGGTGTGGTGATGGAAACGATGAGGTTAGGGGGGCAGGTCTGAACAGCACCTACACCCTACTTCCCTCCTCCTCCTCCTCCTCCAAATTGCCTTGTTTAGGCCTCCGGCGCCGTGCCTTTGATCATTATAATCACGCTAAAATGTACAAACTTACCTATGTCTCTCTTCACACCCTCTCGTGTAACTCGTGCGTGTGCACGCACGCGAACGCGGTCGGTTAAGATGCGGAGAGGCGGTTTTTGGCCGCTCTCTCTCGCTCCCTCAGGCGGGGGGGGAGGGACGGGGTCACGGAGACAGAAAGTCATCGGAATAAAAAACAAGGTTATCGCCCCCCACCCCCCCCCCCCCCTCCCCCCTGTGCCTCGTCAGAAGACCCCGCTCGTTTTTACGCATTGGTTTATTACACCAGCGGGTTACGTCGTCTCCACCGGGTTGAAATGCATACTTGATGAAGTGAGTTCACACACACACACCGTGTTACTGATGTTCCCTTGATCATCTCCCGTGCGTTCCTTCATAGGATGTAGCCGCGGAGAGGGAATAAAACTAGGGATGTCCGATATTATCGGCCTACCGATATTATCGGCCGATATTGGCAAAAACATTTGATATCGGAAAATATCGGTATCGGGTTAAAAAAATATAAAAATATATATATATATATTTTTTTTTACATTTATTTAACCTTTATTTACCCAGGCAAGCAAGTAAGAACAAATAATTATTTTATTTATTGTCAAAGTATGCATAATGTTGTGTTAATTACACGACAAGAGATATGTAATGTTAATTACCTGAAATTATTCAGTTTTTTGGGGGGGGGGGGAAACCCTGCATATATCGGTATCGGTTGATATCGGTATCGGAAATTAAGAGTTGGACAATATCGGTATATCGGTAAAAAAGCCAATATCGAGCATCCCTAAAAAAAACACACGTCAGGTTTATCCTAAGGGCCCCCGATGCAGCTGATCGAATTCCACTGGATCTAACTTTTTGTCTAAAAACAAAAGTCACTGAACATATTTTATCCATAGAATCGTTGGTAAAAGGTTTAGTTTATGGCCGTCGAGAAATGTATTTATCGAATTAATTGTTAGGAATTGTCAGGAACGTCTGACCACTAAGTGTGTCTCTTAACCACCAAAACCTGCACGGACTACAACATTCGTTGGGGTACCTTGTGTATATACTGTTTACTTTTACTCTTACTCATAGCATATTTACATTACTCATATATTCACATTCAAATATTTTATCGTACGGTATAATATATAACCCATAGGGCATACAGACCCTCATCTGCACAAAATGACTATGTAGAGTTCCAACTAGAAAAAAAGTATGTTGTGTGATGTGCAATGAGCAATGTGCACATTTTAAGCAGTGGGTAAAATGCAATGTGCAATATAGTTTTATTGCACAAGGAATTATTAGGGAACAACCCTAGTTTAGATATTCCAGATGTGTTCAAAATTCAAGCATGCTAATGGACGTCCTTCAACAGGTACGTAGGTTGTCCTTAATGAACGTCCTTCAGCCGGTACGTAGGTTGTCCCTAATGGACGTCTTTCAGCCGGTACGTGGGTCCTACCTCAAACACCTGGTCGTCCAGCAGGCGCGTCCCGAACACAGTGACCCCCTCCGTGCTGAGGACAGGGTTGTCCCCTCGCTGCAGCTCCAGGGTCTCCACCTTCTTACAGTCCAGGTAGAGGGTCACAGACTTGCCCCGCACGCTGTAGGCTATCCTGTGCCATCTGAGGACAGAACACAGAGAGAGAGAGGGGGGGGGGGGGGGGTCAGCTGAATAATGAACTGATCATTCACTTCAGTGCCGTTCAGTTCAAGCACACTGAGTAGAGGCACTGCAGGGAAACATGGCCCAAATATATATTTTTCACAACAGTGTGAAACAGCACAAATCTCAATGTAATCTGATATTTTCAATTCTGATTCGGGCCACTTTCATAATGTGGTCCTAAATCAGATACAGGTCTGATCTTTTGCAACGCGACCTCAGTCTGAACAGTCCTGTGACTTTTACATCACTCTAAGATTGATATTTGTCATAATCTTTACGTCCATCTTCTCCATTCGCACACGCGGGTCAGTTCAAAGGAGCGTGTGACCGGTTCACACTGAAATCGGGATATTGACCACGTTAAAAAAAAAAATTACGTGGACAGCCAAACAAAGAAATCAGATCCGAGCAATACATCTGAATTGAGCACTGAGACTTGCAGTGTGAACGTAGCCTATGATGTCACCTACATATGTAAGCGGAACATCTTGTGGAGGTGGATTAGCTCATCAAAATGAATGGGGATTTTGGTAAATAAGACAATGAAGCTAATAGATTTTACAATCTCCACAACTGAAATTAAATTGTGTGAATTGATTGTAGATTGTGATTGGCTGAGAGAGGATTTCCACACTCCTGTGCAGAGCTGCATCGACACCTGTACGCCGCACACTTGCAGCCACAAGTGTCTTATAACTCTGCCTCTGATCATCTAGTTTGATTGCTTTGCCTGCTTAGTATGCCTGGTTGGTTCTTAGGGTTCCTCCAGTTTGCTCTGAACTAGGATGGATATACTGCTTTTTCCTTTGATGCTTCCAACTGCTGGAATGCCCTCCGACTGACTCTGAAGCTGAAGTTTCTTTCTTCTCTTGGTGCATTTAAAAGTATGATCTCTAGGGCGGCTGATTGGCGTAGTGGGCAAGGCGCTCGCCACTAACGCAGGAGACGCTGGGTTCGAGCCCAGCTCTCGGCGTTGCTGCTACCGGTTTGGCCGGTCGTTCATACTAACACAATTGCCAGTGTTAGGGGGTGGGAAAGCCGGTGGGTGGGGATTTGACGTTGTGGACAGCGACTCCTACAGGTCGGTTGGGTGACGGCGGTGCGACGGAAACAGGAAGTAGCGGGGGCAGCGTGAGCCTCCCACGCGTTACTCCTCGCCACTGAGAGTTCGAGCTGCTGCTGCGGTGAAAAGATGCGACAGGCTGCCTCTTCGTGTACCGGAGGGGACACGTGATGCAAGGCTTCTATCCTCACTACAGCCGACCAGTGGGAGGCATAGTCTAGCAACGTTCAAGACAGGGGAGGGGAGAATCGGATAATACAAAATTGGGATGGGAGAAAAATTAAAAATGGGGAGAAAGAAGTGGATGAAACAAAATAAAAGTATGATCTCATGACCACTGTGTGTCAACTCTCTTTTATTGTTCATTCTTATATATTGTACCCGTATGTATTAATAAGTGCTGATAATCTCCTTTCCTCTCCTCTCCTCCCTCCTCTTGCCCTTCCTCATTTTCTCCCCTCCTCGCTCTCCTCCTCCTCTTCCTCCTCAATCTACTCTTCCTCCTCATGATACTCTTCCTCCTCCTTTTCCTGCACCCCCTCCTCCTTATCTTCCGCCCTCTCCACCTCCTCCCTCCCTCCTGTCACTTAAACAATTTGCAATCGAACGTTTTAAACTACGGGGGCCCTAATTCAGTACGCATTATAATGACAAATGACAAATGTCATTTCGATACACATTTTGACGAGAGCAAATTACATGTATCACACGTCCTCAGCCATATGCGCTCTGTTGACATAGGCTTGTCGTAGCACTACGAGTAAAATAGGACGATTTACGTTCTGTTCTGTTTTGTTTTTGTCCAAAACGACTGCGCCCCTGGAATAACAATGAAGCAGTGAAGGGAGATGATTCACGACCTTAAGATCATTCTAAGGGCCTCTGAGCACCGGAGCCTATAGAGTCCGATAAACACAAGCGCATCCTCGCGGTTAAGTCAACCCATCGACCTCTCGCTGCACGGGGGCATCTCATCTCCCTCGGGGTCACTCGGGGTCAAGTCTTCTAGAGTGCGACCTAAGTGTCTCTGAGTCAAGTGGGTTTACGTGGGGCTGTCAGGTGCATAGATATATATAGAACACTAGATAGCTTGCCCGCGCTGCCGGCCAATGGAGAGCGACGTCACTGAACCGCCGCCATCTTGCCGAGGTCAGCCTTGAGTGAGAGTGAGTGAGCTGCACAGACAAAAATACTCATAACTCGCTGAAATATTGACGGATTTACAAACGGTTTGGTTTATTACAAGCATTGTTAACGTGGCTATGATTCAAGCAGTTTGTAAAAAAAAACATCTTTAAAACAATTTTTTTTATAAGTATGCAGTATCATAACTACATCTTTGATGTTTATAGCAAACCAACCCGTTTGTAAATCCGTCAATATTTCAGCGAGTTATGAGTATTTTTGTCTGTGCAGCTCACTCACTCTCACTCAAGGCTGACCCTCGCAAGATGGCGGCAGTTCAGTGACGCTGGTGACGCCGCCTTAAGCTATCTAGTGTTCTATATATATCTATGGTCAGGTGAGGTGCTTCAGAGTCAGTCAGGGCCACATGCTGCATGTAAACACGACACTGTCACGGTGAATCTCTCCGGTCATACTGACACACACGATAGAATTGCTCTTAACCCTTTCACTACCACAATGGTTAACCATCTGTAGTGTGGTAGTGAAAGGGTTAGCCTTCTGTAGTGTGATAGTGAAAGGGTTATAGCCTTCTGTAGTGTGGTAGTGAAAGGGTTAACCCTTTGTCGTGTGGCCGTGAAAGGGTTAACATTCTGTATTGTCGCAGTGAAAGTGTTAACCTTTTGGTAGTGTGATAGTGAAAGGGTTAACCCTTTGTCGTGTGGCAGTGACAGGGTTAACATTCTGTACTGTCGCAGTGAAAGGGTTAACTTTTTTGGTAGTGTCGCAGTGAAAGTGTTAACCTTCTGTAGTGTGGTAGTGAAAGGGTTAACCGACACTGCAAAACATAATGTAACATTTCAGATGCAGCCAGTGGCCATTGTGACATCTGAATGTTCTCAAAATTCATTCATTTTTTAAATAGATGGACTGCATCTATATAACAGCTTTTATCCAAAGCACTTTACAACTTATGCCTCACATTCACCCGTTCACTCGCACATTCACACATCGGCAGCGGGTGCAGTTAGGGGTTAAGTGTCTTGCTCAAGGACACTTCGACGCGCCGCCCGGGAGGAGCTGGAATCGAACCGGGATCCTTCTGATTACCAGGCGACCGCTCTACCTCCTGAGCTCACTGTCGCTCAGGAGCAGTAATGCACTAATGAAGACAGATCACTCCACTTACTTGAAGATTACTAACATTTCTAAAGATTACTAAAAGATACTCAAATAACCCTTTCACTACCACACTACCAAAAGGTTAACCCTTTCACTGCGACAATACAGAAGGTTAACCCTTTCACTGCCACACGACAACGGGTTAACCCTTTCACTACCACACAGCAGCAGGTTAACCCTTTCACTACCACACTACACTTCTGTAGTGTGGTAGTGAAGGGGTTAAACGAGAGATATGATGGTCAGGCTCAATAACAGATGAAACCACTTGTTAAGATAAGTAAGTTCAGGGCAAGTGTACGAGATTAGAGGAGGCATATATCACTGTAAAAACTGGGATTGGGGTTAATTAATATTTATTAAATAATTATTAGTAACCTATACATAATTAAAAAAAAATGTGCTGTTTGAAATCGAATTTAGCTGAATTAAATTAATTTGAACCATTTATGAATTGCATTTTACACAGTTTTAGTTGAATACAATTAGCTGATAGTTTAAAAGTGACCAAATGACGCTCAGTTTTCTTTTTTTACTGTAGGTCAGTGATTAGTGAGGTTAATGGGAGGGTAGAGGCCCATCGGGGGAGGGGGGGGGGGGGTACCTACTTTCCATCAGCCAGGCTGACCTTCCTGAAGGTGGGGTAGAGCTCCGGGGTGGGCTGGCCATGCTGGTCCTCATACAGGAACACGGGGGAGCGGCCCACCTCCAGGCCCAGCTGCTGCATGCCCTGCTCATCATACATTGACAACAGGAAGAACTGGGTTCCCTTCTTAGCCCGCACTGTAGCCATCAGAGAGAAGTCCACTGGGAATGGAGAATCTGTAGGAGGAGGAGGAGGAGGAGGAGGAGGAGGAGGAGGAGGAGGAGGAGGAGGATAAGGTGGAGGAGAGGGAGGAGGGAGGGGAGAAAGTTAGAAAGAGCAAGAGGAGGGAGGAGGAAAGGGATGATGAGGGGAAGAGAGGAGAGGGGAGTAGAGGAGGAAATGAGAAAGGAGTAGGTGGAGGTAAGGAGAGGAGGGAGCAATGAGGGGAGAGTAGATGAGTCAGGATAGG
Organism: Notolepis coatsorum; assembly: GCF_963971535.1. Lineage (NCBI taxonomy): Eukaryota > Metazoa > Chordata > Actinopteri > Aulopiformes > Paralepididae > Notolepis > Notolepis coatsorum. The sequence continues at coordinate 6,441 of NW_028173534.1, forward strand.
AAAGGAGAGGAGAGTGGATGAAAGTAGAGGAGAGGACAGGAGAGGAGATGAGAGGGGAGGAGAGGAAAGGAAAGGGGAGGATAGGAGAGGGGAGGAGAGGAGAGGCGAGGAGAGGAGAGAGGAAAGGAGGAGGCAAGGAGAGGAGAGGAGAAGAGAGTAGAGTAGAGGAGAGAGGACAGGAGAGGAGAAGAGAGTATAGAGGACAGGAGAAGAGAGGAGAGATGAGATGAGAGAGGAGAGGAGGGGAGAGGAGATGAGTGGAGGGGAGAGGAGATGAGTGGAGGAGGAAACGAGAGCAGAGGAGAGGAGGAGGCAAGGAGAGGAGGATGCAAGGAGATGATAGGAGAAGAGAGGAGAAGAGAGTAGAGGAGAGGAGAGATTGTTGAGTCACACTAGAGAGAACACAGCTGGGAGACAGTCTGTCAACACCATGCAGGAACCACCCACTGACAACCCCAGACTTCTGCAAAGATAACAGTGTGACAAATATAACCCATCAAAGCACTAAGCTCCAGTGTGGAGGCGATGAAGGGCTTCAAAGTCAAACCTCACAAGGCTCCAATGGCAAAAGTATCCATCACACAAAACAGCACATGATATTATTGGAGAGCAATTCATCACCTTATATACTATATTATTATATAGCTATATGTGTTTACTATACACAAGTGGAGCCTTTCGTTTAGCTCAATTCCTACCTGCCTACTGCCTTCACTGTCTACAACTGCCTTACACTGTAATCTGAACCACCTACCTCAAACAACAGTCTACCCATACAACTGTACTTTGCATGTATTTATATTTACCATATATACATTTATCTGTCTGAATATACCTGCATATAATCCTTTTTACATACATATCTGTATATATATATATATATATATATATATATATATATATATATATATATATATATATATATATAAATGTTTAAGGAATTTTGCGTTATTAGCCAATAAACTGAAAAGAGTGAGAGGAAATATATCTAATATAATAGAATATTAGACATACTGTAGCTCATGAGCAAGAATTGAACCAATGACCTTATGAGTATGCATTAGCCAACTGAGCTACCAAGTCCCCCACCCATACTGATGTTAAGTCATAAATATTTATCATATTTTTATATTAAGAGTTAATTATATTGTTTACACTGTTTATTTCTTCTCATATTGTTATATTCAGATGTAATTGTATTGGCTATATTCATGTCTTTCTACTATTACCCTGCCCATAACTGTACCTCCCCTCCCCCCTCCCCCATGCTGCTATGACGCCCAAATTTCCCCAAGGGGATCAATAAAAGAATATCTTATCTTTTCTTAAATATAAGATAAGAAATCAAAAGCTTCAGAATGTTTGGCTCTCACAGAAAGAAATGTTTTAGAGGCGGAAAAAAACAGATGGCATGGACGTTGCATATAAAACTATTGAACTTTACTAGTCTATTGCATAGAGCAGGGGTTCCCAAACTTTTCAGGCCGGGACCCAGAAAATAAGGCGTCAGAGAGCCGCGGCCCAATGCACATCGTCAGGCTTCTTTTTTTTATTTTTTTTGCCAGGCGACCGATTTTTTAAGCCAAATATCACTTCAATCCTATTAAGTTAGTTCAAGTTAGTTATTCATTTATATGTGCTATTTATGAGAGGGCTAACTTGTTGCAAAATAATAATGATAATAATAATAGCCTCATTAAAATACTATTGTTGCTTCGGTTGTTTTCAGCGTTTTATGTGCATAATCTGTTATTTAGTTTGAAATGTTCATTGAAATAAGTAGATTTTTCGTTTTTGTTTATTTATTAAGTTAATATAAAACCATATAGTCACATTTTAGAATACAATAGAATATAATTTTAGAATACAACTAGAAACACTGTCCTGGCCTGCTTCTAAGTTCAGTGGCCTGAAGAAATTTTTGATTTTTTTTTTTTAATCATCTCGCGGCCCTCCCGTGGCTGCTCGCGGCCCACCTTTGGGTCGCGACCGCGACTTTGGGAACCACTGGCATAGAGAACCGTGCTTTGAAAAAGTATTGTTTTAGAAAAGGTATCGGATTTGAGGCATTAGAACCAATATCACGGGTTCATAGCCTACATTAACCCTTTCACTACCACACGACAGAAGGTTAACCCTTTCACTAGCACACTACAGAAGGTTAACCCTTTCACTACCACACTACAGAAGGTTAACCTAATCTTTCACTACCACACTACAGAAGGTTAACCTAATCTTTCACTACCACACTACAGAAGGTTAACCCTTTCACTACCACGCCCCCTCCCCCATGCTGCTATGATGCCTGATTTTCCCCAAGCAGATCAATTAACCCTTTCACTGCCGCATTACCAAACGGTTAACCCTTTCACTGTGACAATACACAGAAGGTTAACCCTTTCACTGCCACACAACAGGTTAACCCTTTCACTGCCACACTACAGAAGGTTAACCCTTTACTATCACACTACCGACGATTACCGATAATATATAATATAATTAGGACTGTCAGTTGATCGCGTTAATTAGATTAATTAATTACACAGCAAATTATCGCGTTATGAAAATGAACACAACATTTTGTGTGATTTCAATGCAATTAATTAGATACATTTTTTTTAATCGCCTGACAGCACTAATCTTAACTTATCTTAACATAATTTGAGCTTTGAGCAATTCTCAAGAGTAACGTATCAAATGTTATCATTTCAGAACCGGTACTATATGCTGTATGAGAGTTCCCAGAGATAATATACCGAGCCGGCCCGACTGGGGTCCGGAGAGGAAGAGGACTCAGTCAGTACCAGGGAAAAGCTGCTTGGTCGGGGCGCTGAGCTGGATCTTGTGGATCTTGTAGGCCAAGTCTGGCTCCTCCGTGCCCTTCCTGCTGATGCAGAGGCCAGCCTCCATGGTGATGCCTTCCATGTTGTCAGACAGCTCCAAGACCCTCAGTACATCCACGGGATCAACTGAGGTGTGGACAGAGAGAGAGAGAGAGAGAGAGAGAGAGAGAGAGAGAGAGAGAGAGAGAGAGAGAGAGAGAGATTTAATTAGAAAGTTGCAATGTGACACAGCTCTGTTCACACAATTCTTTATTCTAGCAGGCCTATATTTTAATTGTACATAGTTTTAGTTTCGATAAGTGCTTAAGTTTGATAAGAGAGAGAGAGAGAGAGAGGATAGAGATAAAGAGCGAGAGAGAAAAGAGAGAGGGAGATAAAGAGAGATAAAGAGCTGAGAGAAAGAAAGAGAGTGGGATAAAGAGAGAGATAGAGAGAGGGAAAGATAGAGCGAGAGAGAGGGAGAGAGAAATATAGAGGGAAAGATAAAGAGAGAGAGATAGAGAGAGAGAGAGAGAGAGAGAGAGAGAGAGAGAGAGAGAGAGAGAGAGGGAGAGAGAGAGAACCATCAGCACAGTATAGAACATTTCTCTCTCTGCCATTTAACGCGATACATTTCAATCACATCATTGACCATAATATTCACACGGTGGACATTTTGCCTCTATGTCATGCTCAGGTTGGGTTCCTTTCCACCCTGTTCCCTCCGGTGGGAGCAGGGTGGAAAGAAACCCAACCATGAGCATGACATAAGAGCAAAACGGCCGGCGTGTGTGAATGCGGTCAAAGACGTCTTGGGGTCGCGTCGTCCCTCATCTTTCAAACACACGTCTAAAGACGAACCCTCACAGAAAAACAGGAAAAGATCTACCCAAGGACACGTCAACTTCACTGTCATTATTCCCCTTTAAACAAGTGCCTCGCTCGTCCTAGTTTCGTGTCTCTCCGCAGTGTCAAACTCTTTTGAGTGATGGATTACGGAGTCCTAACTGGAACCTCATGGCAGAAGACAGCTGCATGTGTTTAAGCTCTCTCGGTCTTACCCTGCCATTCCCCTGGTGTGACAGCAATTTGCTGTCTGGCTCTCGGTTAAGTGATAGTTGTTACTGAGCTGAAAGACCGTGCCAGTTTCAGCAGAGCTGGACGGCGGTTTTAAATCAAAGCATTCAATCATGTCACCGTCGGAGAGCCGTTTTGCTGCCAAATACGCTGCTGAAACATGAAAGTAAATTGAATACATAGGACAATATCGATAACGTACATGTATGGGTGAGTGATTTGTATAGTCTCTCGTATGGTCCTCTGAGGTCTTACTGTCTTTGTCGTCACGAAAAAGAACATGTGCTGTGAAAACAGAGCTGTTGGGTGTATCTAGGGAACGGCTATGGAACCTGTTCTAGTGACTGGCTGGTCCTTAAGGTCCCCTGAGTTTGCTCTGAACAGGGTAAATCTGCATTTTGCTATGATGCCCCTCTAGCTCATGGAATGAACTCCCAACAGTCCTTAAAGCTTGAGATTCTCCCCTCTGTTGCAGAGTTTAAACCCTCCATCATCTCCAACCTTTGCCAATCAAGTTGTACGTGTTTTAATTGATTGTTATCCTTACTTTTGTCTCACCTTGTTGCCTCTTCGTTATGATTTTATATGCTTTTTCTTTGCTCATTCCTGTATGAGCATTTTGTTTGCATCTTGTACTTTAGTTTTGTATATTGTATATTTTGCATAGTGTTTGGTCTTTATTCTTTTAACTTTTTTTCTTTACTGTATGAACCACAATCTCAGGGGGCTCGTACAGAACCAAGCACTTCACTGTCATGTACATGTACCTTATTATATGTGACAAATAAAACAAAACTTAAACTTTAAAACTACACAGGGGAAACCTCAGTTGCCTTTCGAGTTTAAACGGAGGCTCGAAATTAAATTAAATCCGGTGGACGCACTCGGCTAATAAACAGGAGGCTTTCTAGTCGAGGAGGAGGAGGAGGAGAGGAGGAGGAGGAGGAGGAGGAGGAGGCGGAGGAGGCGGAGGAGGAGGAGACTGGACGCCCCTCGTGAGAGGCGGTCTACAGGTGTCCGGCCGCCTGTGTCTGTTATTAGAGGAAGTAGGCGGCTCGCACACACACAGTCGACACCCTAATCCGACCGCAGCAGCACCTGACAGCTGACACCTGCGCAGGCCCACCCCGGTGCCGGGAGAGCGGGGTGGCGTGGCGGCGGTGTCACGCTCTCCACCTCGTCCCGAACACTCCGCTGGCGTAAATAAAGCACATCTGGCGATCGTATATTCACGTATAGAAAGTATGCTCATGGTGAGCTTAACAACCGACCAGCCCCCCTGAAGAGATAGGGATTTCTCCCAGCAGTAGCCATGTGTTGTTACATACGTTCATCCCTTGGTTTATTGACAGACGGCGATAGTCGTGTTATTGCGTGTTATACTGATAAAGTGCTGCCGTGAGCATGAGCCCTGGGTCAGAGCTTTGTGTTTGCAGCCAGTATCCCACCAGCTGGCGAAGGAAGCGTTGTTAATGGGGATTAACAGGCTTTTATTTTTTTTATAATTGCATATCATTTAGGGGGTACTAGAACATGTTAGCGAGGGGGAAAAACACATTGTACTCGTGCCAGCGCATTCACTTCAGAACCTGGTTGATCACCGGAATCTCACCAGGCAGCTCAACCAAGGAACCTATAAAAGAAGGAATGGTCATCGCGTCACTGTGTAGCGTGTGAACACACGTCGGTACCACAGTGTGGAAACTTCCGGTTCGGCCCATATTGAGTTGAATAATGAATCGTTTATGACCATTATGTCATTTAAACAGGTTATTACCTCAGATGTCAGAATCATCGGCAATGGCATTGTTAACTAGCTAACCTTTGATATATTGGTTGATGTATATTGCCTCAGATAGCTTGTATATTATATTATTATATGCTTATCCATGCATCTCCCAGGGGCTTCAATAGAACTGGTACTAGAAGTCTGGCAGCGTGGTTGGAGTACACAGGCTACATCAGATGAACGGTGCAGGCAGAGGGCTGCGTGGTGGGAGTAGAGGGCAGCGTGGTTGGAGTAACACAAAACAGGAAGCTAGGGAGGGACTTGTCGTGGATATTGATTGGCGTTTACAGTAGCCAAATAACACTGAATGTGCATTACGGTCGACCCATTAGCTAGCAAGCTAATGTTAGCTAATGTTCATTAGCAATGTTA
>NW_028173533.1:5000-17596 GCF_963971535.1 Notolepis coatsorum
TTTGAGTCTGCTTTGAGTACACTTTGAGTCTGCTTTGAGTACACTTTGAGTCTGCTTTGAGTACACTTTGAGTCTGCTTTGAGTACACTTTGAGTCTGCTTTGAGTCCGCTTTGAGTCTGCTTTGAGTCTGCTTTGAGTACACTTTTGGCGCTTTTCCACTGCATGGTACCTACTCTACTCTACTCTACTCTACTCGGTATTTTCGGTTTTCCATTACCAAAGTACCTGGTACTACCTGGTACCAGGTACTTTTTCGGGTACTTTTTTAGTCCCTGCTCGACTCTGGTTCCAAGCGCGAGCCAAGCGGGTAGAACTGGTACCATAAATGTCACGTGAAAAACTGCAGACCACTGATTGGTCAGAAGAGAGACGCGTCACTGTTTGGAGAGTCTGAACGAAAACAGAGAGCCGCCATCTTGAATTTCTCGCATAGGATTTCATTATGGTTGCAGCAGGCACAAGTTCAATAAACAAACAATTCACTGTGTATTCTGCCTCATTTATTGATTAAACAAAACCGACGTCAACACAATTTGCCACCGAGCGGAGAGTTTATTCTCGCAAAAAGATCGCTGACTTGTTAAGGCTTAAGATTATGTTGTGCTGATGTTGTGCTAGCGTTTTAGCATGGCTATCGTACATAGCGCGATCAATATAACTCGCTATTGATTGTTTGTATGAGTAACGTTAATGCTAATAGAATAGACACAACGTGAGGTAATCACCATCCATTTTAAACCGGTTATTACCTAATGCTAACGTTAGCAAATAGACGCGACTGGTAACGTTACAGCTTGTTAGCCTAATGCTAACGTTAGCATAGACAGCCTAGCTAACGTTAACGCTTGTAGAATAGACACAATGAGAGGTAACGTTAGCGTTATCAGAATAGACACAACGAGAGTCTCGTTAATGTTGTTATTGATTGATTGATTGAAAACTGTGTTTTACTCTGGCTTGCGCCTACTAGCTCATGACACGGACATAGCTATGCTGGTGGAGCTCTCACAGAGCTATGGAGCTCTCAGCTGTACACCAGCAGCCCCGCTTCCCCACATGGAGACAAACTGAGTACTTTATTTTAGTACCTGCAGTGGAAAAGGAACGAAGTACCAGGTACCTAAAACGAGTAGAGTAGAGTCGAGTAGGTACCATGCAGTGGAAAAGCGCCATTTGAGTCTGCTTTGAGTCTGCTTTGAGTACACTTTGAGTCTGCTTTGAGTCCGCTTTGAGTCCGCTTTGAGTCCGCTTTGAGTCTGCTTTGAGTACACTTTGAGTCTGCTTTGAGTACACTTTGAGTCTGCTTTGAGTCCGCTTTGAGTCCGCTTTGAGTCCGCTTTGAGTCTGCTTTGAGTACACTTTGAGTCCGCTTTGAGTCCGCTTTGAGTCTGCTTTGAGTCCGCTTTGAGTCCGCTTTGAGTCCGCTTTGAGTACACTTTGAGTCCGCTTTGAGTCTGCTTTGAGTACACTTTGAGTCCGCTTTGAGTCCACTTTGAGTCCGCTTTGAGTCCGCTTTGAGTACACTTTGAGTCCGCTTTGAGTCCGCTTTGAGTCCGCTTTGAGTCTGCTTTGAGTACGCTTTGAGTACGCTTTGAGTCCGCTTTGAGTCAGAGTACGCTTTGAGTACACTTTGAGTACGCTTTGAGTCTGCTTTGAGTCCGCTTTGAGTCTGCTTTGAGTACGCTTTGAGTACGTTTTGAGTACGCTTTAAGTCTGCTTTGAGTACGCTTTGAGTCTGCTTTGAGTACGCTTTGAGTCCGCTTTGAGTACGCTTTGAGTCTGCTTTGAGTACACTTTGAGTCTGCTTTGAGTCCGCTTTGAGTCCGCTTTGAGTACGCTTTGAGTATGCTTTGAGTCTGCTTTGAGTACCCTTTGAGTCAGCTTTGAGTGCGACGCTTTGAGTACGCTTTGAGTCCGCTTTGAGTACGCTTTGAGTCTGCTTTGAGTCTGCTTTGAGTCTGCTTTGAGTACGCTTTGAGTACACTTTGAGTACGCTTTGAGTACGCTTTGAGTCTGCTTTGAGTACGCTTTGAGTCTGCTTTGAGTACGCTTTGAGTACGCTTTGAGTACACTTTGAGTCTGCTTTGAGTCTGCTTTGAGTACGCTTTGAGTACGCTTTGAGTACACTTTGAGTACGCTTTGAGTACCCTTTGAGTACGCTTTGAGTACACTTTGAGTACGCTTTGAGTACCCTTTGAGTACGCTTTGAGTCTGCTTTGAGTACACTTTGAGTACCCTTTGAGTACGCTTTGAGTACGCTTTGAGTCTGCTTTGAGTACGCTTTGAGTCTGCTTTGAGTACGCTTTGAGTACGCTTTGAGTACACTTTGAGTCTGCTTTGAGTCTGCTTTGAGTACGCTTTGAGTACGCTTTGAGTACACTTTGAGTACGCTTTGAGTACCCTTTGAGTACGCTTTGAGTACACTTTGAGTACGCTTTGAGTACCCTTTGAGTACGCTTTGAGTCTGCTTTGAGTACACTTTGAGTACCCTTTGAGTACGCTTTGAGTACACGTGGACCTCTGCAGAGTCTGTTCCGCACACGTTCCGCCCGACTATGTGGGGGCCTTAAGTCCTCGAGGCAGCCGGCTGGAGCAAGTGATCAAATCAGTTCGCGTGAAGTGAAGATGGCCGCAACAACAGCACCAAGGTTGCTTACTAAAACAAGATTACAAACACCTTTGGAGAATATAACTCAGTGATGCGATTTAGTTTTGGAGTAAACTTATAATGTACTTGAGGCTTATCGACTGTGGCTATGGCTCCATTGTGTTTTCCGGCTAATGCCGCTCGGCTGGAACCTGTAAGAGGCTTCTGTTTGCAAAATAATTCAGTAATTCTATTACAGTAGCACTCAGAGTGATTCGTCTTGTTGTGGGAAAACATTTAACCTTTAAATATATAGGGCCAAGTGAGGACTCTTGTGGAGACATGTAATTGTGGAGAGGGTGTTTCAACTCCCTCGGTGTGACCCTCGTAACAACAAAAGCCTAAAAGGTGGTGTAAGTGATATTTTATTGTTAAAATAAGTGATTTACATGTTAGAATAATAGCTCTACATTCCAGAGCCATCACTGATATAGAGTGTGTGGCCATCAGTGTTGTGCTAGTTACTGAAAAATAGTAACTCAGTTACTTTACTAGTTACTTCATTTCAAAGTAACTTCGTTACTGTACTAGTTACTTACACCCAAAAGTAATGAGTTACTGTGAAAAGTAACTATTTAGTTATTAAAAAAAAAAAAAAAAAAAAAAAAAATTGCTCCCGAGTCCCATGCCCATGAAGGAACAGCCTTGATGTCGCCGGAGCGTTTCATTATAACCATTATAATTCAAGGGTACTACGACTATGCGTGCACCTCATGGTACCAAAGCACCTCAAAGGCGCTTAAAACAAAATTACAAACATCACAAAACAAACTGGTCAGACTACTACTTGACCTGAACCCCAGAAACCACCTCACCCCTGCCCACTTTGACAACCTAGGATGGCTTAGAGTAGACGACAGAGTACAGCAACTTGCAATGGGCCTGGTCTACAAGATACACTATACGACCGGGGTACCCATGTACATGTCAAAATACTTCCCAAAGGTCAGTGAATACCACAACCACTACACCAGAGGAAGCTCAACAAATCATGTAAAACCCAGATTCGGCTCAAACAAGGGACTAAACACGTTTCGCAATTATGCCACATCAATGTGGAACGCCCTACCCAAAGCTAAGGGGTAACAGTACTGTATATTTGAATACCGTTTGTCACAAATGTATCAGTACTAAATACCTATATGTCCCTATGCCATAAATGTCATGTATGTTGTGTATGTCATAAATGTCTATATGAATTGAAAATGGGGGACCCTGATGTAAACAAGACAAACGTCTTTCTCTGGTCTGCATCCCCTTAACAATTGTATGTATTGAGCCGTACTGTATTGTACCCATTCTGCAATCTGTTAAATAAAGTTTTCATTCATTCACCATCTTGCAAGTTGCAACGTTGTTTAAGATATCAATCAAAGCATTGCAACGTTAGAATAGTTAGGATATCAATTGTGCATGAAAGGACTATATTTATATTGTTTGATTAGTATTATGAGATTCCCTGGCAGATTGCGTACAGTCAAAATCCGTTGATCAACTTAGTTTCAGTAAACACATTGCACTCACCAAAGTCTGCGGTGGTCGAGATGTAGTAGCGTTAGTCCAGTTGACTCCAGCAGCGCCTCAAACATGTTCTTTATCTCGTTTCCATGTTGTATATTAATTATCTCTCCAAGTAGTTGCTAAATGGTTTGTTAGTTCGTTTCGTTTTGTTTTGTTTACAATAGAGGGTCTATTTCTTTCCGTAGCCGCATTTCTGGTTTGCGCATTTCTGATGGCCAGTGGCCACTGACTGACGCTCTCTGGTCTGGACTCCAGTATCTTTGAGCCAAAACACAAATGACATAACTAAAACGTTATTTTCTTTTCGCTCGACAAAAGAGAAATACGCGAGTGCTCTGCCTGGGCGCTGCCATTATTAGGAATAGTAAACAAAACACGCCCCCAGCATAGCGTTCCCCGCAGCCAGGCAGACAGGATATGAGGATGATAATAATAATAATAATAATAATAATAATAATAATAATAATAATAATAATCACTACCGCTCGCTATCAATCTACGCCGTATATAACGCAAATAACGCAGTGACGAACCATTCAGTAACGTAAGTAGCGTTACTGAATTTCAAAAGTAATGCGTTAGAGTACTAGTTGCGGCAAAAAGTAACTTCGTTTCTGTAACGCGTTACTTTGTAACGCGTTAGTCCCAACACTGGTGGCCATTAATATGGGTCTCCCAGTCCCTCCGCTCTGCAGTAAACACAAAAATACAATTTCTGGTATCCCAGACTGCATGGAAGATCATAGGGGTGAAAGGTCACCCATCCCTGCAGTCTATGTTTGAACAGTGTGAGGATTCTGTGAGGATTGGCCCATTCCCCGCCACACGCTTCTTCAAGGTACTGTGATGATTGGTCCATTCCCCGCCACACGCTTCAGGAGCGATTACCAATTTCCAATCACGCACCTGTTGTAGTTTGTAATTAGCGCTCCAGAGGCTTCATATACTCGGGCCTTCTATCAATCGTTGTCGGGTCGTTTTGGATTACTACTGCTATTGCCTGTTCTCCCCCGTTGTTGTGCCTCGTCTACTTCTTCTACAGGACGTCTTTGGAAGTCGCCGCTGGTGTATATCTCGATCATTCGTTGGAGCTGTGCCTCGTTGCCCGCTTTATGCGTTTGCGCTTTGGTGAGTTTTTGGAAACAAACCTTTTGGATTATCTGTTTTTTGTGTGTTTGGATAACACTGAAGAAATACCGTTTTTGTTTTGTACTGGACTCAGCTAATTTGTGTGTTAGGATAACACTGAAGAAATACCGTTTTTGTTTTGTACTGGACTCAGCTAACTTGTGTGTTGGTACACCGAAGATCAAGTCACTTGTGATTTATACTGGACTCAGCTATGGAGGACTGAACTGCACTGCCTCTGTGTACAGTTGGATTGATTATTGACCACTCTCTCTCTCTCTCCGTTTCCTCCCCGAGTTGGATCCGGGAGTATCTGCAGAGCCGCAGAGGTAGTGGCGCCTACGCCGATTCTCCACCTCTAAACCGGGAGGATCTGCAGAGCCGCAGACAACTCTGCCGAAAGCATTCTCCTTTTAGTTATTTTTGTTTGTCTGATTTGTTATTTGGCTCATTTTTTATTCTAAAATACGCCCTAGTGTTTGGCTAACTCTGAACTACCTGTCTGTGCCGTGCTGTTGGGGTCGGTTTCAAACCATAACAAACAGGCTACTCTAAGGCAAGCCAATAGAATAGTCTCGGACCCCTCCCATGTTTTACAAGCCGAGTATGAGCTAGTGCCCTCTGGGAGGAAGTTTAGAGTTCCACGATCTCTAGACTAAACAGGTTTAAAAACTCCTTTATCCCGATTTCAGTTAAACCTTTAAATAGTGCCAGATAAATGGCCGGCAATTATTGAATAACCGTTGGTCGTTATATTATAGATATTCGATAATCGACTGTTTCGAATCGACTGGTTATACTATTACTGTGGTGTTGCCAGACATCCTGCTGTGCAGGTACTTTATTGTATCTTTTATATCGTTTATCTCCTCTGTTGGGAGTCAGTTGCGTCATGTCTGTCTGTATGTATCTGTCTGTGGCTGTAGTGGGGGTGTAAAGCCCAAAACAAATTTCCCAGCTGATGGGACAATAAAGTGACTCTTGACTCTTGATTCCTACATCAGGAGAGTGAACTATGTGCAAAGGTGGTCTGACAGAAATAATCAATAGTTTTAAGCAGAAATGTGCTTTAAACAAGTAAAACAATCTCTTAGTGCAATAAGCAAATTTGGCTCGGCAAGATGTATTATTATGTTATGTTTTGTTATGTTATTAATTTTTCTGTATAATGCAGAGCAGAGGCCCATGCTACTGATAACAAACAGCAGTAATGGCTGTCTGAATGTAGAGCTATTTAACACGTATTTTAACTAAATAACACTTAACTAAATGGGGGGCGACAGTGGCTCAGGAGGTAGAGCAGTCATCTGATAATGCAGAGGTTCCCGGTTCCATTCCCGCTGCTCCAGAGGCAGCGTGTCGATGTGTCCTTGAGCAAGACACTTAATCCCCTAATAGCTCCCGATGAGCAGGTCGGCATCTCGCATGGTCGCCTCCGCCGTCGGTGTGTGAGTGTGTGAGTGAACGGGTAAAATGTGAGGAACAAATTGTAAAGCGCTTTGGATAAAAGTGCTAAATTATGAATGCAGTCCAATTACCACTTACAGCACCTTTAAATGTAAAACATTGTTAATTTGATCCAAGGGCAGAGGGGTGATGTGTGATGGTATGAATGAAAAGAGGGCTTGAAAACTCAACGGTATCAAAGGCAGGACAACAAGAGAACCTGGTGGGCAGGAAGAGGAGGCATGTTTTATTCAAAAGACCCTTCGCTCAGGCATTATATTGATAGACTGCTGAATAATTGAAGTCTTTTATACAGATTTTGTGAGGAGATTCACACCAACGACGCGCCCTATCACTCTACTCCTCTCTCTCTCTCTCTCTCTCTCTCTCTCTCCGTCCTGCCTCTCTCTCTCTATATCTCTCTCTCTCTCTCTCTCTCTCTCTCTCTCTCTCTCTCTCTCTCTCTCTCTATCTCTCTCTCTCTCTGTCTCTCTCTCTCTCTCTCTCTCTCTCTGTCCTGCCTCTCTCCATAGCCCCTCACATCAGAACTATTGGCAGTGTGTTCGCGGGGTGGGAAGCCGGTGTGGGGTATGGTCATTGGAAAACAGCGACTCCTACTGGTCGGCTGGGGTGCCTGTTCAGCAGGGAGGGGATCTGGGGGAAATAGCGCGAACCTCCGCACGTGTTACGCTCTCCCAGTGAAACTCCTCGCTGTCGGGTGAAGAGAAGTGACTGGCGATTCCACATGTATCAGAGGAGGCGTGTGTTATTCTACGACATCCAAAGAACCGACAGTAGGGCAGCATGTGGTAGTCTACACCCTCCCCAGGCCGACAGTAGGGCAGCACGTGGTAGTCTACACCCTCCCCAGGCCGACAGTAGGGCAGCATGTGGTAGTCTACACCCTCTCCCCAGACCGACAGTAGGGCAGCATGTGGTAGTCTACACCCTCCACAGACTGACAGTAGGGCAGCATGTGGTAGTCTACACCCTCCCCAGACCGACAGTAGGGCAGCATGTGGTAGTATACACCCTCCCCAGACCGACAGTAGGGCAGCATGTGGTAGTCTACACCCTCCCCAGACCGACAGTAGGGCAGCATGTGGTAGTCTACACCCTCCCCAGACTGACAGTAGGGCAGCATGTGGTAGTCTACACCCTCCCCAGACCGACAGTAGGGCAGCATGTGGTAGTCTACCCCCCCCCCCACCAGACCGACAGTAGGGCAGCATGTTGTAGTCTACACCCTCCCCAGACAGACAGTAGGGCAGCATGTGGTAGTCTACACCCTCCCCAGACTGACAGTAGGGCAGCATGTGGTAGTCTACACCCTCCCCAGACTGACAGTAGGGCAGCATGTGGTAGTCTACACCCTCCCCAGACCGACAGTAGGGCAGCATGTGGTAGTCTACACCCTCTCCCCAGACCGACAGTAGGGCAGAATGTGGTAGTCTACACCCTCCCCAGACCGACAGTAGGGCAGCATGTGGTAGTCTACACCCTCTCCCCAGACCGACAGTAGGGCAGCATGTGGAAGTCTACACCCTCCACAGACTGACAGTAGGGCAGCATGTGGTAGTCTACACCCTCTCCCCAGACCGACAGTAGGGCAGCATGTGGTAGTCTACACCCTCCACAGACTGACAGTAGGGCAGCATGTGGTAGTCTACACCCTCCCCAGACCGACAGTAGGGCAGCATGTGGTAGTCTACACCCTCCGCAGACTGACAGTAGGGCAGCATGTGGTAGTCTACACCCTCCCCAGACCGACAGTAGGGCAGCATGTGGTAGTCTACACCCTCCCCAGACCGACAGTAGGGCAGCATGTGGTAGTCTACACCCTCCCCAGACTGACAGTAGGGCAGCATGTGGTAGTCTACACCCTCCCCAGACTGACAGTAGGGCAGCATGTGGTAGTCTACACCCTCCCCAGACTGACAGTAGGGCAGCATGTGGTAGTCTACACCCTCCCCAGACCGACAGTAGGGCAGCATGTGGTAGTATACACCCTCCCCAGACCGACAGTAGGGCAGCATGTGGTAGTCTACACCCTCCCCAGACCGACAGTAGGGCAGCATGTGGTAGTCTACACCCTCCCCAGACTGACAGTAGGGCAGCATGTGGTAGTCTACACCCTCCCCAGACCGACAGTAGGGCAGCATGTGGTAGTCTACCCCCCCCCCCCCACCAGACCGACAGTAGGGCAGCATGTTGTAGTCTACACCCTCCCCAGACAGACAGTAGGGCAGCATGTGGTAGTCTACACCCTCCCCAGACTGACAGTAGGGCAGCATGTGGTAGTCTACACCCTCCCCAGACCGACAGTAGGGCAGCATGTGGTAGTCTACACCCTCTCCCCAGACCGACAGTAGGGCAGAATGTGGTAGTCTACACCCTCCCCAGACCGACAGTAGGGCAGCATGTGGTAGTCTACACCCTCTCCCCAGACCGACAGTAGGGCAGCATGTGGTAGTCTACACCCTCCCCAGACCGACAGTAGGGCAGCATGTGGTAGTCTACACCCTCTCCCCAGACCGACAGTAGGGCAGAATGTGGTAGTCTACACCCTCCTCAGACTGACAGTAGGGCAGCATGTGGTAGTCTACACCCTCTCCAGACCGACAGTAGGGCAGCATGTGGTAGTCTACACCCTCCCCAGACTGACAGTATGGCAGCATGTGGTAGTCTACACCCTCCCCAGACCGACAGTAGGGCAGCATGTGGTAGTCTACACCCTACCCAGACCGACAGTAGGGCAGCATGTGGTAGTCTACACCTTCCCCAGACCGACAGTAGGGCAGCATGTGGTAGTCTACACCCTCCCCAGACCGACAGTAGGGCAGCATGTGGTAGTCTACACCCTCCCCAGACCGACAGTAGGGCAGCATGTGGTAGTCTACACCCTCCCCAGACCGACAGTAGGGCAGCATGTGGTAGTCTACACCCTCCCCAGACTGACAGTAGGGCAGCATGTGGTAGTCTACACCCTCCCCAGACCAACAGTGGGGCAGCATGTGGTAGTCTACACCCTCCCCAGACCGACAGTAGGGCAGCATGTGGTAGTCTACACCCTCCCCAGACCAACAGTAGGGCAGCATGCGGTAGTCTACACCCTCCCCAGACCGACAGTAGGGCAGCATGTGGTAGTCTACACCCTCCCCAGACCGACAGTAGGGCAGCATGTGGTAGTCTACACCCTCCCCAGACTGACAGTAGGGCAGCATGTGGTAGTCTACACCCTCCCCAGACCGACAGTAGGGCAGCATGTGGTAGTCTACACCCTCCCCAGACCAACAGTAGGGCAGCATGCGGTAGTCTACACCCTCTCCCCAGACCGACAGTAGGGCAGCATGTGGTAGTCTACACCCTCCCCATACTGACAGTAGGGCAGCATGTGGTTGTCTACACCCTCCCCAGACCGACAGTAGGGCAGCATGTGGTAGTCTACACCCTCCCCAGACCGACAGTAGGGCAGCATGTGGTAGTCTACACCCTCCCCAGACTGACAGTAGGGCAGCATGTGGTAGTCTACACCCTCCCCAGACCGACAGTAGGGCAGCATGTGGTAGTCTACACCCTCCCCAGACCAACAGTAGGGCAGCATGCGGTAGTCTACACCCTCCCCAGACTGACAGTAGGGCAGCATGTGGTAGTCTACACCCTCCCCAGACCGACAGTAGGGCA
The DNA here is from genome assembly GCF_963971535.1 of Notolepis coatsorum. Lineage (NCBI taxonomy): Eukaryota > Metazoa > Chordata > Actinopteri > Aulopiformes > Paralepididae > Notolepis > Notolepis coatsorum. The sequence goes on from NW_028173533.1 coordinate 15,428, forward strand.
GCATGTGGTAGTCTACACCCTCCCCAGACTGACAGTAGGGCAGCATGTGATAGTCTAGACCAACAGTAGGGCAGCATGTGGTAGTCTACACCCTCCCCAGACCGACAGTAGGGCAGCATGTGGTAGTCTACACCCTCCCCAGACCGACAGTAGGGCAGCATGTGGTAGTCTACACCCTCCCCAGACCGGCAGTAGGGCAGCATGTGGTAGTCTACACCCTCACCAGACCGACAGTAGGGCAGCATGTGGTAGTCTACACCCTCCCCAGACTGACAGTAGGGCAGCATGTGGTAGTCTACACCCTCCCCAGACCGGCAGTAGGGCAGCATGTGGTAGTCTACACCCTCCCCAGACCGACAGTAGGGCAGCATGTGATAGTCTACACCCTCCCCAGACCAACAGTAGGGCAGCATGTGGTAGTCTACACCCTCCCCAGACTGACAGTAGGGCAGCATGTGGTAGTCTACACCCTCCCCAGACCGACAGTAGGGCAGCATGTGGTAGTCTACACCCTCCCCAGACCGGCAGTAGGGCAGCATGTGGTAGTCTACACCCTCCCCAGACCGACAGTAGGGCAGCATGTGGTGGTCTACACCCTCCCCAGACCGGCAGTAGGGCAGCATGTGGTAGTCTACACCCTCACCAGACCGACAGTAGGGCAGCATGTGGTAGTCTACACCCTCCCCAGACCGACAGTAGGGCAGCATGTGGTAGTCTACACCCTCCCCAGACTGACAGTAGGGCAGCATGTGGTAGTCTAGACCGACAGTAGGGCAGCATGTGGTAGTCTACACCCTCCCAGACCGACAGTAGGGCAGCATGTGGTAGTCTAGACCGACAGTAGGGAAGCATGTGGTAGTCTACGAGAGTCGGAAATGCACACAACGACGAGGAAGAGAATTGGCATAACGACCAACAAGTGGGGATGGGAGAAAATTTAAGAAAGGCCAAAAAAAAGTTTAAGAAATTGTAAAAATAAAATAATAACTGAACTACGCCACCCTGCCCGCCATACGGCCCATCCCCCGGCGGGCACTGCTGCCGGCTCGCCACGCGTCCCCGTCTTGCCCGCTCTCAGGAAAAGTGCCTCTTTCCGACGAATCCTTTCATTCTACTGACGTTTTCATTCCTACACTTGGCCGTGGCTTGTGTTTCTCCCCGGGCTGTGTCCCAGACGCAAAGTGCAGGTAAGCATATTATTATTCTCGCTGTAAACACTGGCCCGTCGTTCTCGGTGCGCACGGTCGGTGTATTCTCTATTCACGCACGTGTGCTAATTACTCTCCCCTTGTCATCCCTGGACGGGGCGTCGAGCGCCGTTTGCGAACACAACAAAAGCCGCCTGCTTTAGGCCGCTGCAAGGCCGCATTAATGAATAATCGCTTTCTATTACGTCTGTTAACTCGTGGGAACAGGCGAGCCATCGACACTGAAGAAGGAACACGTTGGTTCTGAAACATGTCGGTATCCGGCTGCGATTACATTTGAAACATGAGAGTGCTGGTCCGGCTTTCCTTCTCTTTCTCCCCCTCTCCTCTCCCCCTTCTCTCTTTCTCCCCCCCCCTTCTCTCTCTCTTTATCTCCCCCCTCTCTCTTTATCTCCCCCTCTCTCTTTCTCCCTTTCTCTGTCTCTCTCCCTTTCTCTGTCTCTTTCCCCCTCTCTCTTTCTCTCCCCCTCTCTCTTTCTCCCTTTCTCTGTCTCTCTAACTATCTCTCTCTCGCTCTCGCTCTCTCTCCCTCTATCTCTCTCCCTCTCTTCTTTCTCCCTTTCTCTGTCTCTCTCTAACTCTCCTTCTCTCTCTCCCTCTATCTCTCTCCCCCTCTCTTTCCTGCTTTATTCGACATCTGTTAACTTGTTCCACGTGTCTGTGTGAGACAAACTAGTCAAAGGAGATGATCGCTCTGGAGAGATGTAAACACGTTATATTGTGTGAACGTTTAAATGCTTTACATGCAGAGTGTCAAATTCTTAGCTTCTTTGTCCCTCCCTCCTCTCCTCCCTCCCTCCCTCCCTCCACTCCTCCACCCCTCCCTCCTCTCCTCCTCCCCTCCTCTCCTCCACCCCTCCCTCCCTCCTCTCCTCCCCCCCTCCTCTCCTCCTCCCCTCCATCCACTCCTCCACCCCTCCCTCCTCTCCTCCTCCCCTCCTCTCCTCCACCCCTCCCTCCC
>NW_028173532.1:0-15017 GCF_963971535.1 Notolepis coatsorum
TAACTGGGGTTGCAACAAAAGTGCAACTAGGGCTAAAAACACAATGAAATAAAATAATAATAATAATAATAATAATAATAATAATAATAATAATAATAATAATAATAATAATAATAATAATAATAATAATAATAATAAATAATATATCCTTCTTAGCAGACTTCTTAGCTTAACATCCCAGGGAACTAATGGGATAACTGGGGATGTTGTTTGCTCCTGACAAGAGTCTCAAAGTCTGGGGTGATGGTAGACAAAGCAACTCTGAGGTCGTGCTCAATGTCCAATCTGTTCCTCCGCTTTGTCTTCAGCTGGACCAGAGCTGAGAAGCCACTTTCACAAGAATTCGGCGTCGACGAGTTTTTATGATCGACGTCGTCGATTATGTCGACTAATCGTTGCAGCCCTAGTATGCAGCATGGCCCTGTTCCACTGAAGATAATTTGTAAGAGGTGGCCCTATTATTATAAATGTTGTGCACTATATTGAGCTGAAGTTGCATGGACCTGGCTTCCAGAGACACACAGTAAGAGGTTCTCCAGCAGACCACCCTCGTCGTGGGAAGCTCTTCTGAGCGCTGGTCCAGGCTGCTGCTGCTGCTGTTGCTAGGCGACTTAAAACCCATTACCAAAAAGTGTGGTTTTACTAAAGTTGACATATTTTAAAACGTGGCGCTCTGAGCGTTGAAGTCTAACAGGCTCAGCTCTCTCTGTGCGGTCTGGGTTCCTGCTCGACCCAACAGCGCTGAAGAGACAGGTCATCGGTAGCTCAACTAGACGCAGAAACGTTTATACTGCTGTCTTTGTCGGCTGTGGTCTTCATCTTTAGTATACAGTAGTTAGTTAGTTAAGGACCCCCTCGAAAACGAGATAGCATATCTCAAGGGGTTTATCCTTCAAATAAATTTCAAATTTCAAATAGTAACAGCAAGTATAGCATAGGGACATGGGAGAAAAACTGCACATTGTATAGGAGTGTACATAGGATGCAGTGCCTTTAAGTGATTTATTAACATGTCTATTTACCATGTCTATTCTAGTTATCTTATTATTATTATTATTATTATTATTATTATTATTATTATTACTATTACTATTGTTTTATTGCACAATCGTAGCTGTTTCACTGTAAGAGGGCTGGGGTTACAGGGTATTGATTGAGAGGGAAGGTCGGGTTAGGCTAAGCATCAAACATAACATTACTGCAGTGTGTGCAGTAACCAGTAGGAACTAAGCACAGAGGCATTTGCACACTCCCATAACGGTCATTAAAAGGTCAGTAATTAGGGTTTTAACCATCTGGTTGCCGAAAACGTAGAACTACGTTTCTGTCGCCCAATCGTTGAGTGCCGGAAAAACGTAGATCTACGTTTTTTCTCACGGTATTTCTTTTATTCGCTATTGCCATTCATAATTCAGCGGGGCACCTTGTGCACACTGTTCCGAGTGTGTCTGAGCTGGCAGACGGTCTTATACCGCCCTCTAACACCTTCGGCCATTATTGCACCCCGTTAGAAACGGGTTCGTTTATTTTCTCTACCGAGCTGCGGTGTGGGGGCGGGTCCTAAACACTCCGGCAAAACACACGCTTGTAGGGATGGTTTGGACTACTGACCCCGCCCGCCCGTTGAAGTGCAATGCCCAACAACGTCGGAGACGGGATCGCTGTGGATAACTGGAATGGCGATCAGATTATTGGATTCTTTTTTTTGCATTACATCAGATACCAGGTAAGGACACTATATATGAAAGCTTGCGTTGATCTGATATTTATTTCTACCACTATTGAAGCTATCTGTGTTTTATGTGTGTGGCGGTTTTCCGTTGGGTTGCAGGGGGGGGGGGGAGCGCTGCGCTCCAGGGCACATTTCATGTATTCACGAGGAAGGATAATAATGATAATCTAGCGTTGATTTCAGGAAGATCCGATAATCAGGTGAAAAATGACAACGTGTTTATTGAATTACATAAAAACGCTGTTTTCGCGTCTTTTCCCTGGAATTACTCAGAAGCAACCAAACTATATTCATATTCAAAACGGAAATGTAAGGATGAATAAATAATCAGTTTTTTGCACGTTGACCAGAAGCAACTCACTGAGACTCGACGGCATTATTAGACCCATAGCTATACTATAGAATATAGGTTTAGCTCTACAAACTACAACTACGTTACATTAATGGACGGCAAGGAAGGGGTCACTTCCCGGAAGGGGCGTGGCACTCAATGTGTTAAAACTGTGCAAAGCAATAAAAGCCTGGAGTTTAAGAGATTTTTGAAGTACATTCCAGGTAAACGGAGCAGAGTACACAAAAGCCCTCCGAGTTCCCAAACTCAGTGCGAACTCGTGGGACTGGGGTGGAAAGAAAGTCCTGAGAACGCAAGCTGTGGGATAAATGACATGCTGGTGCTCTAGTGCACCATCTAGTGGCTGAATGTTATATATAGCACCTTTAATAAGTACATAACTTGTGTTTTATTTGACAGAAACAGTCTCTTGTCCTCCAACCTCTGTTTTCTCTCTCCTCCTCCAAAAGCAGTGGGTTACCCTGTAGGCCCTCGGTTGCAAAATTACAACCTCACTTTTAGCTTTTAGCTATTAAAAGAAAGTCTGTAAATGTTAATAAAAAATTTAAAAAAATTGCACATTTACACAGTCAGTGGGTCCTGTTGTTCAGCCTCACAATGCTATTGGACAGTAACATGTGTTTATAGGCCCCACATTCTGGCCTCTGAAGTTGCTAATGTCAATTTAATTCGGGCCTCACAGGGTTTGTGTTTGACTCTGATAAAGATGTTGAAATGTTAAGTCTTTAATGACAAGTTTATTGACCTATATATATATCCGTGTCCTCCGGTGTTCTACTTTGGACCAGAGGACGAGGTTTGTCCTAGTTTCAAGACCGTCTGACTCTGCTGTCGAGCAGCAGGTGGCGCCACAGATCCCTGTTGTGTGGGTCGGTTGGAGGGCGTCAAACTTCTCCCCTCACTAAGTTCATCTGTATGTGTGTTTCGCTGTGTTTCAGGGTGTGGACAGGTAGTGCTGTCAGGTGATTAAAAAAAGTATCTAATTAATTACAGGATTTGTAATTAATTAATCTAATTAATCGCATAACTATTTTATGCCTGATATTCTATATTCTATAATCATATTTCAAATTGCATGTGTCCGGATGGCAGAATTCAGTACTGTATCTACAAAACCTTCCGTTTAATCATCTTCCAATATATTAATTTGCTTAGATTTTTCAGGTCTGGTCAATTTGAGCATGGTGTTATTCACAGTCAAAGATAAAAAAAAATTATTGATATTCTCATTTGGTCCATTACAATTTACTCAAGCCTAGTAACAGACACAGTATTTTTGACACTGGGAATACATTCCCCGAGATCCATAGATGTCCCTAGAATCAGATACCAAAAACATGCAAATGATCATATTAAAAAAATTACATTTAGTAATTTAGCTGAACGCTTTTATCCAAAGCGATTTACAAGTTCTGTACGACAAGACAGCAAGAAGGGTACAACTCTATCAGCTGAGTAACAATGTTTATCAAAGTGTTGCGTGTTACAGTGTAGGTTAGTTTATTAGGACAAGTATTGTGTAATATAATGTAATACCTATTTCACAGCCATATTAGCAAAAAAGTTAAGGAAAATTACTAAAGACCAGTATGAAGGAAAGGTACTAAAGACTAGGAAGATAATACATCCGTCGGACTGGTGTATGAAGCATGGTGCCCGACATGATCTGTATTTAAAAGACAGTTCAAGGAAAGCCTTCATTTAACCAAAACTCATAATATATGAATAGCTCCAACCAATGCCCTTGTTATGTTATCACATCACCATCAATGTTACTGTTTGTTATTATGTCCTATTTGTGTTATATGTCTACATGTACATGTGTGTATGTGAGTTGATATGTGTACAGATGTACTGTATGTATCGTTATGTATTTTTTTGCCTAAGTATGATATAGTATTAAGCTACTGGGTTTCTTGAGGGGGGGAGGGTTGCTTGTAAGCCACTGTTTTTTCTCTCCTGCACATCATTATTCTTTTAAATCACTATAAAATGCAAATCAAGTAAACTAAATTATTATTATTTATCTCTTTCTCTTTATTTTTCATTTACGTCAGCCGGCTGCAGCTTTCACAGAGGCTGGTGTGAGCTGGGTAGTGTAGTTTTTTGACGTCCATCGAAAGCCCTGGGTCTCCTCTTTCTTAGGACTACAACGATTTCATGACGGCGTCATTTCCTCGCGTCTAAATCATCCGGTTTCCCATGCAATGTGCGGAGATTTCTATAAACTCGTACTTTGCTAATAACATTTAAAATCATTGGTAAACAAACGTAGTGCTAAAAATATACACTCCGACTGCTGTTTTGATAGGGTTAGGGTCTTTACTCTTGGCTACATTTGAAAAAGAAACGCAACATTAATTAATATGTTCTGTATTGATCTATTTATGACGTGAAACGAATCTCAACCCGGTGCCGGTCCGATCGGGCTTAATAAAAGAACAGTGTTTGTCAGGTCACTGCTGATCATTTCACCACCAATATCAGCCTTTAAAAGTCAAGGCAGTGCAGCTTGTTGTGTTACCTGACGTGCCTCTAGCTCCCTCTGCTGGACTCTGTGTCATGTGATCATAACATAAAGCTTGTTGTGTTACCTGACGTGCCTCTAGCTCCCTCTGCTGGACTCTGTGTGTCATGTGATCATAACATAAAGCTTGTTGTGTTACCTGACGTGCCTCTAGCTCCCTCTGCTGGACTCTGTGTGTCATGTGATCATAACATAAAGCTTGTTGTGTTACCTGACGTGCCTCTAGCTCCCTCTGCTGGACTCTGTGTGTCATGTGATCATAACATAAAGCTTGTTGTGTTACCTGACGTGCCTCTAGCTCCCTCTGCTGGACTCTGTGTGTCATGTGATCATAACATAAAGCTTGTTGTGTTACCTGACGTGCCTCTAGCTCCCTCTGCTGGACTCAGTGTGTCATGTGATCATAACATAAAGCTTGTTGTGTTACCTGACGTGCCTCTAGCTCCCTCTGCTGGACTCTGCGTACCATGTGATTCGCTGCCTCCACTGTGAGTAACATAGTGTGACACAAAAAGAAGAAAAAGAGAAGAGAAGAGATAATTTAAAATAAGAGAATAAGATATTCCTTTATTAATCCCCTTGGGGAAATTCAGGCATCATAGCAGCATGGGGGAAGGGGGGGGGGGGCGTTACAGGTAGTAGAAGACATGGTACAGGTTGTAAAATTATGGTACAGTGGAGAAGTAAAAATGTAAATAGTATAAGAAAAATAGGCAGTGTAAACAATATAACAATATAATTGACTCTGGGCATGCGCATAATGAGCAAGTAGGCAGTGTAAAAAGGTCAAGGTGCAAGATGAGGGTATGTATGCCCTCTCTAATTATATTTGCCCTACAATAAATATAGTTATAATATATATAAAATCTAAAATCGAATCTAATATATATAATATAAAAATGCTAAATATATGCAGTCTCCGCATATAGTTTCAGGTGTACGTTTTTTTTTATGTTTGCTAAGAGAAAATGCGGGAGGGGTGTTAGTTGGACAATGCCTCTAGGCTAACCAGCACTGTCCGCTTCCATTCATTGTGCTAAGCTAGGCTAACGTGCAGCCAGCTAGCTTTCTACTGAACGCACGCAGAGAGGAAACTGGTATCTATCTTCTTGTCTCTCTCTGGAGAAGACGGTAAGCTAATGTCCCCAAATGTTGGCTTGTTGTTCCTTTAAAAGTCTCATCTTTTAGAAGATTTAATATCAGATGTTTTGTGATTCTTTTCCGTTTCATCGAGTCACGTTGCAAATCGTTGATCCCAATGACCATTTATTGTGACGGTAATCACTTCAAACAATAATGAAAAAACCTTTAGTGCATCTTTAATTAACCCTTTCACTGCCGCACTACCAAACGGTTAACCCTTTCACTGCGACAATACACCGAAGGTTAACCCCTTCACTGGCACACGACATCGGGTTAACCCTTTCACTGCCGCACACGACATCAGGTTAACCCTTTACTATCACACTACCGACGGTAACCGTCGGTAGTGTGATAGTAAAGGGTTAACCTGATGTCGTGTGCCAGTGAAAGGGTTAACTTTGGAGAGGGGGGGGGGGGGGGGGGGGGTCTTACGTCGCGTGATGATGTCACACAGGTGGTCCTGCATGTGCAGTGAACACCTGGGCAGGGTGTGCTGGTCCGTGTCGGCTACCACCTTGTTGAGGTTCTCCAGCAGCCGGCTCTCTCTGTAGCCCCGCTTCTCCTGGTGGGGACAAAGTACTTAGAGCTCATTACTCCCCCTACTGGCCACCGCCACCACCACAGCTAACATGAAGGAAACACTGACTGAACACAGGAAACTGTGCCGCTTATACCTCAAACTCCCTGACGAAGTATCGTATCTCCCCCTGTGTGACGGCTCTGTGGTCGAGCAGCCTGCACTGGATGTCGCCTACATCTGCACACGGAAGGAGGAGCAGAAGACAGGTTTGATTAAATAAATACTGTACAGGGGCGTCTGGGTAAGATAAGGGGGGGGGGGGGTGAGTCTTTGGCTGAACGTGCTCTTCATTCTGGCTAGCTCCTCGTAGAGGGGGTGAGAGGGGTTCTCCAGGATGGCTTCTAGCTTTAGCTAGGGTAGCACAGTGGACTAAGCACTCGCCTACCACCGCAGAGACTCTGGGATCTAATCCAGCCGTCAGCGGTACCTCCGGCTCGGTCGGTCGTCCCTACTAACGCAATTGGCAGTGTTAGCGGGGTGGGAAGCCGGTGGGGTATTATGTGTCCTGGTCGTTGTGAACTGCGGCTCCTACTGGTCGGTCGGGGCGCCTGTTCAGCAGGGAGGGGATCGGGGGGGAAATAGCATGAACCTCCGCACGCGTTACGTTCCCCCGGTGAGAGTCCTCGCTGTCGGGTGAAAAGAAGCGGCTGGCTGACTCCACATGTATCGGAGGAGGCGTGTGGTAGTTCTACACCCTCCCCAGGCAGACAGTGCGCGCAACAACCAGGAAGGGAATTTGCATAATGACTAAATTGGGATGGGAGAAAAAATACAGAAAAAGCACAAAAAATTAAATTAAAATACTGTGTACAGCTTTCACCACTAGTGGAGTGCAGTACTAGGTAGAAGCATGTCCACAAACATTGTACATCACGCACAATGTCACAAACTCACCCTGTCACTCATTCATTCATTCATTCATTCCTTAATTAACTCACTCAGTTGCTCATGGTCATGATCCGCTCTGTCCCTAGTGACGGCTCACAAGCATCATGGAACCTTTTGTGAGACTAGTTCAATCCATGACATGTGTCACGGCACTATTCTCCCGGTGGCACGTCATGTGATCGAGGAATGTAAACAAACACCGGCCATCTGGGAGGAAATCAAAGTAACTACGGGAAGCTGTTGGGGTCAACAAGGGGTAACGTGATTAATTGTTAACCCTTTCACTGCCACACGACAGCCGGTTTTAGACCCTTTCACTGTGACAATACAGAAGGTTAGCCCTTTACTATCACACAACCGACGGCGATGCTCCATCATTAGCATCATTAGCTCCGCATTTGCGGAGCTAATGATGCTAATGATGGAGCATCGCCGTCGGTTGTGTGATAGTAAAGGGCTAACCTTCTGTCGTGTGGCAGTGAAAGGGTTAAGAGATGTGGTGATCAAAATTGAGTGTGGCTGGCTGACGTATTGGCGGTCTGATGTGGCCTGCTCAAAACCAGGTGTAAGCAGCATACCCTTCTGGTTTAAACTGATTCGGGCAAAACCTCCCCCTTGGTATGTAGCTAAGAAACAAATTACCGGTCAAGCAAAACAGGAGGTAGTTACAACTTCACCGAGCTGAAAGTGGGAGTAAAAATTTACGTAAACAATGCAAGGGCAAATAAAACGGTGGTGAACACAAGCTTTGTAAAGGTATTATGAGGTAAGGAATGTATTCTGCTTGTAGATTAACTGCAGAGGTTAGAATGTGAATTAACTACTGTAGTGTACAACTTTACAGAACTTAGGCCTACCCCTAACTCTAACAGGACGACATGTGCATTCTTAAAAATGGGTCTTAACTTTGTGACGTGTATTTAGTCACATCTATCTGTGTAGTTACTCTGTACCACAGTGATAGCCGCCCCCTTTCTATTGCACACACACACACACACACACACACACACACACACACACACACACACACACACACACACACACACACACACACACACACACACACACACACAGTATAAACTCTGAACTCCATTACCCACCTATACTCTAGGCTCTGTCACCCATAAATAATGGTACAAACTCCTATACTAAGTGTACTATTCACTGCCATACTGCAATCATAGCTACCTACCTCAAACTAGTCTACCCATCTAACAGTGTATCTGTATACCATACCTACTCTTATTAGTTATATACCACTGGCCAGGATGGCTTCTACCATAGTGTGTATACCTGTATCACTACTGTACATAATACTACTGTACATACACCAGATTAACATATACTACTCAGTAACTTTTGTTATATATATTCCATTTAATCACTTAAACATTGTTATTGCACTTTACTGTTACATTTGCACTCTAGTTAGATGCCAACATGTTTTCGGTACAGCATGGTGACAGTACATTCTAATTTAAACATTATCCAGACAGACAGACAGACAGACAGACAGACAGACAGACAGACAGACAGACAGACATTATTAGCCTATATAGGTTGTTGCATTAGTTGAGGAAAGCCAATATGCTACTAGAGATTGATTGATTGATTGAAAATTTTATTGAACAGATTGCAGAATGGGTACAATACAGTACGGCTCAATACACACAATTGTTAAGGGGATGCAGACCAGAGAAAGACTTTCGTCTTGTTTACATCAGGGTCCCCCATTTTCAATTCATCATATGACATACATTTGACGAGGAGGTGATAACGTGAAGCAGGTCCACCCACCTTTAGAGATCTTGTCCATGTTCACACCAGCACGCAGCAAACTGGTGACCCTGCTGTTCAGCACTAGTTAGCCTTTAACTGGGTAACAGACCTACTCTAACCTACAGCCGGCAGCTAACCAGCTATAACACTAGCTAGCAAATGCGAAAATCTACACGGTAACCGGTGTCAAACAAACGCTAATAACACAGGCGACGACTAGACCGGTGGATCGTTGCAGACTAATCCAAGTCAGCTGATCACTGCCGAGAGAGAGATGTCAATATTTACTATTACTTCCGGGTATGAGGTCGTGGAACAGACCACGCCCATTTTAGTCTCTCTCTCTCTCTCTCTCTCTCTCTCTCTCTCTCTCTCTCTCTCTCTCTCTCTCTCTCTCTCTCTCTCTCTCTCTCTCTCTCTCTCCCCTCCTCCCTGACTCTGGACTGCAGATGTCAGGCTTGCTCTATGATAGAACAAGCTAACAGTACAGTACAGTACACTCACAGTCATCGATGCTTACTGTAATTACTACTATTACAATTATAATAATAATTATTATTATTATTATTAATACTAATGCTACTAATAACTTAATTCGTGTTATTAATAATGTAATTCATAATAATAATCAGAATTAGAAACACGTTATTCATACGTTTTTATTCAAGAAATGTACAGGATGCTGGAGATTGAAAAATGCACAGTTTCACAGGAACATATACTGTAGCCTACGAGAACAACGGGACAACTCACTTACAGTGAGTTGTAATAATAACAAACTCCCAGGGGAACGTTCTGAGTATTATGGGTACATTCAGAACTGAGAACACCACTACAGGACAACCTTGAGGGAACCACACATAGGCTTATCTGGGTATGAAGCAAATCTAACAGACATTTTCTGGCCTAGATCCACAAAGAATGGATTGCACGGTGCTAATTGCACCCTTATACAATTCACTATGAATTGAAAATGGGGGACCCTGATGTAAACAAGACAAACGTCTTTCTCTGGTCTGCATCCCCTTAACAATTGTTTGTATTGAGCCGTACTGTATTGCACCCATAAAAATGTCATTAATTCATTCACATTCTGTCCCCCACTCATTCAGGTTCTAAACTGTGGATACCAAACAGAGAAGGTAAAGACGACTTTAAACTGTGGATACCAGGGTGTCGCAGCGGACTAAGCGCTCGCCACCCTGGTATCCACAGTTTAAAGTCGTGTGGCTTGGCCGGCCGCCATACTGGCTCGATTGGCAGAGTCAGCAGGAGGGAAGCCGGTGGGTGGGTCTGGGTCGTTGTGGACAGCGACTCCTACAGTTCGGTCGGGGCGCCTGCACAGCGAGGGAAGGATCTGGAGGGAGGTAGTGTGACCTTCCACACGTTACACTCCCCCAGTGAGAGTCCGCGCTGCCAGGTGAAAAGAAGTGGTGGGCTGGCTACACATGTGTCGGAGGAAGGATGTGATAGTCTCCGCCCTCCCGGACCGACGGTAGGGGGTAGAGTGCGCAACGACCAGGAAGGGGATTGGGAATTGGCATAACGACTAACATTGGGAGGGGAGAAAAACGGAAAAAAGAAGGGGGAAAAAGATAATAATAAAAAAAAACTGTGGATACCAAACAGAGAAGGTAAAGACTTTAAACTGTGGATACCAAACAGAGAAGGTAAAGACTTTAAACTGTGGATACCAAACAGAGAAGGTAAAGACTTTAAACTGTGGATACCAAACAGAGAAGGTAAAGAGGACTTTAAACTGTGGATACCAAACAGAGAAGGTAAAGAGGACTTTAAACTGTGGATACCAAACAGAGAAGGTAAAGACTTTAAACTGTGGATACCAAACAGAGAAGGTAAAGAGGACTTTAAACTGTGGATACCAAACAGAGAAGGTAAAGACGACTTTAAACTGTGGATACCAAACAGAGAAGGTAAAGACTTTAAACTGTGGATACCAAACAGAGAAGGTAAAGACGACTTTAAACTGTGGATACCAAACAGAGAAGGTAAAGACTTTAAACTGTGGATACCAAACAGAGAAGGTAAAGACTTTAAACTGTGGATACCAAACAGAGAAGGTAAAGACTTTAAACTGTGGATACCAAACAGAGAAGGTAAAGACTTTAAACTGTGGATACCAAACAGAGAAGGTAAAGACTTTAAACTGTGGATACCAAACAGAGAAGGTAAAGACGACTTTAAACTGTTAAACAGTAATCCAGAACTATTTTATTGCACTGTAAAAAAAAACTGTGATTTTGCACTTTATGTGCTAATTTTATGTCTATTCTATTCTACTATTTGATTGCACTGCACTAGTGCACTTTTGTACTCTGCCTATTCTATCTTGTTCTTTGTATTATTGTCTATTTTTAATCAAACTGAATTTGATCAAACTGAATTAAGCCATAAACAAGGTGGCCTTTTGGGAAGTTAGATCCTAATGTGAAAAACTGATTTTTATGTCTGCACTTTATGCCTTTCTTTTTTCTGTTGTGACGCACTGCAAAAGGTGCTATACAAATAAAGTTTATTATTATTATTATTATTATTATTATTATTATTATTATTATTATTATTATTATTATTATTATTATTATTATTATTATTATTATTATTATTATTATTATTATTATTATTATTATTATTATTATTATTATTATTATTATTATTATTATTATTATTATTATTATTATTATTATTCATTGTCAATGGAGCAGCACCAGACTTTATACCTGATGTCATCACAAGTTTGAGTCTTACTTAAATCAAATCAAATGTATTTGTAAGGCCCGACAACACACGTTAATGTCCCCATGGGCTGGACACGTCTTCTTTAAACAAGTCAAGAAGAAACATCACAATAAATCAAGAACAAAACAAAAACACCATGAAGTCCAAAATAAAATGTAAAATAAATCAAATATATGCAACACTCCCAGACATACCCCACACGAAGCTAAGGAAAAACTCACTAAAACCTAGCAATAGGAAAAAATGCACCACAGGCAATGTGGAGGAGAGAAACCTTAAAAGGGCAGTTCAAGGGGGGATCTCCCTTCTTAGATGTCGGTGATAATATTGTTGCTATAAAACAGGCGAAACAGTTGGGAAGTACAGTATGTACATATACATGTAATGAAACACAAATAACTGCATGCAATAGCAACTAGGGTACGAACATTTTGAAAGATTGAAAATAGAGCTGATGGCCCAAATCAGATTTGAAAATATCAGATTCAATGTGATTTGTGCTGTTCCCACTGACATATCTGAGTCACCTAATTATGAGCAAAAAGAAAATCCGATTTGAGCCACTTTTGCCTGCGATTCTTGTACCGGATCTCCTCTCTGGTAAACAAGAATACCCTGAAGACTCTAGCAGGAGCACTCATTCAAGGGTACTACGACTATGCTTGCACCTCATGGTACCAAAGCACCTCAAAGGCGCTAAAAACAAAATTACAAACATCACACAACAAACTGGTCAGACTACTGCTTGACCTGACTCCTAGAACCCACCTCACCCCTGCCCACTTTGACAACCTAGGATGGCTTAGAGTAGACGACAGAGTACAGCAACTTGCAATGGGCCTGGTCTACAAGATACACTACACCACTAAGGTACCCATGTACATGTCAAAATACTTCCCAAAGGTCAGTGAATACCACGATCACAACACCAGAGGGAGCTCCACAAATCATGTTAAACCCAGATTCGGCTCAAACAAGGGACTAAACACGTTTTCGCAATTATTCCACATCAATGTGGAACGCCCTACCCAAAGCTGTAAAGGAATGTGAATCACTACCCACTTTCAAAAACACTCTCAAAGAACACCTACGGGAGACTGCAATTCTAAACTGGCCCCTGTAAATGTCCTAACACACCCCCCACCAATGTACAGTAAATGACCAAGTATGGTCTTGTCAATATTCCAATGTACAGTTTTGCTTGTTCAGTTGTACAGTGTCCCCCACCCACTCCTCCTACCCAACCCCCCCCCCCCCAACCTCCTCCAATGTACAGTTTCTATGTCAAATGTATATACTCTCTTTTCTGGACTCTTTTCGTATCACAAACAGTACTGTATTTGCAAATCTGGTATGTCATAAATGTATAGATGTAGCAGTACTGTCTATCTGTATGTCATGTATGTCATAATTTATATGTTATGATGAATTGAAAATGGGGGACCCTGATGTAAACAAGACGAAAGTCTCTCTGGTCTGCATCCCCTTAACAATTGTATGTATTGAGCTGTACTGTACTGTACCCATTCTGCAATCTGTTAATAAAAATGTCAATCAATTCAATCAGTCTGAAGTGGTTTTTCTTTTGTCTCGACAACTGTGCTCCCCTAAATAACCACTAGATGGCACCAAAACTGACTTTTATGTCACAACCCCAGCCTTTTAATTCCTTGACACATTTCACATAACGAAATGCAAATATATTACCTCCTATAAATACCACAAATACCCAAAACAGACAAAAGGAGTTATGGCAAGTTGGTCTGCAGACACATATTATAATAATAGATGAAGAAGAGGCATAGTTCTGTCCTCCAAAAGTTGTGTTGAAAGTGCCCTAAATGACGCGGTGCTGTCACACTCACTCAGACGAGCTCCTCAGTCAGACACCAATTAAGTGTCGTAACTGTCCGCATAGTTTAGTTAAACTGTTGTTACACGCACCATTGGTTTTGATTGACGCCTATTAAAGAAATTTAATGATTGATCAATAGCCTATGGGGATTAAAAGACGCACACATGCACACACACACAGACAGACACACAGACAGATACACATAAATACGCACACACACACACGCACGCACGCACGCACGCACGCACACACACACACACACACACACACACACACACTCACACACACACACACACACGCACGCACGCACGCAGACACACACACACACACAAACACACAGGAGGAAGTGCTTTATGAGTCACGTCGTGACCAGAACATGCCACACAGGCAGAGGGCGCCGTGACGATAACAAGCTCTTCTGCCGCATGGTGGTTGTTCATGCGTGACTCTGGGACGTCAAATTATAAACATTAAAATCACCTTCATAGGACATTTTTATTTGGTATATACACATTTTTTTGTTGGTAAGAATAGAACTCGACTGGAAGAATTGCTTATAAGGTGACTATATAAGGTCAAGTCAGATGTATTTGTTGTTGTCTGCATCATGCTCTTCACAGGCCCACGACACATTATACATTATTATTAACTCAATATGCGTGATGTGTTGTTAAAAGGCAGACGCTCTAAAATATAGGAATACGTGGCGGTGTTTGCAGGGCTATAACTATATTCTATATTATAGCTATGGATACAATACTATGGCCCATTTGACATCGACTATCTATCGTTCAATATGTGTTAAAGAAAAAAAGAAAAGATTTCCCGTGGTGAATATGACAATAGTTTTAGAATAATCCTGTCTAATCCCAGAAAACGACGCTATGCAATACGCGCAATTCACTAAACACGTTGCCGCTTCTTGCCTGTACACGCTACTATTTCAAAATCACATCTATATTATCGGTATTATGTTTCATCATGAATGCATGAAAGGGTGGGGGGGGTAGTTTTTTGATGCTTTGATCGTCACCAACGGCACACGTTGTGGAGTAACGTTACACACATATATTGTGATCGAAGTGAAGTCATGCTTGGATCAATGCAGGATTGATATCATATAGCCCTTACCTTCACTAGGATGTACCCCAAAAAGAATATTCCAATTATCTGATCGCGAGTCCCAGTATTGGTGTCGATCGTGCCGCCAACATAATCCGCCACACATCATGCACCGGGAGCAATTCACGCTTCTCAATCCGACTATTATAACCCCCCTTGCCCGACCAATAGAAATCCGACCGGAGACTTTTGATTGACGCACAGGCCAAGATATAATGTTTCTTTTTTTTTTATCAACTTTTTTCTCCCATTTTCTATTTTTCTTCCATCCCAATTTCGTAT
>NW_028173531.1:0-59027 GCF_963971535.1 Notolepis coatsorum
AGACCATGTACAGTATACAGTGGCTCGGCGGCCCCTGATCAAACCAACAGACCATGTACAGTATACAGTGGCTCGGCGGCCCCTGATCAAACCAACAGACCATGTACAGTATACAGTGGCTCGGCGGCCCCTGATCAAACCAAGCAGACCATGTACAGTATACAGTGGCTCGGCGGCCCCTGATCTAACCAACAGACCATGAACAGTATACAGTGGCTCGGCGGCCCCTGATCAAACCAAGCAGACCATGTACAGTATACAGTGGCTCGGCGGCCCCTGATCAAACCAAGCAGACCATGTACAGTATACAGTGGCTCGGCGGCCCCTGATCAAACCAAGCAGACCATGTACAGTATACAGTGGCTCGGCGGCCCCTGATCAAACCAACAGACCATGTACAGTATACAGTGGCTCGGCGGCCCCTGATCAAACCAAGCAGACCATGTACAGTATACAGTGGCTCGGCGGCCCCTGATCAAACCAACCAGACCATGTACAGTATACAGTGGCTCGGCGGCCCCTGATCAAACCAACAGACCATGTACAGTATACAGTGGCTCGGTGGCCCCTGATCAAACCAACAGACCATGAACAGTATACAGTGGCTCGGCGGCCCCTGATCAAACCAACAGACCATGTACAGTATACAGTGGCTCGGCGGCCCCTGATCAAACCAACAGACCATGTACAGTATACAGTGGCTCGGCGGCCCCTGATCAAACCAAGCAGACCATGTACAGTATACAGTGGCTCGGCGGCCCCTGATCAAACCAAGCAGACCATGTACAGTACACAGTGGCTCGGCGGCCCGATCTAACCAACAGACCATGTACAGTATACAGTGGCTCGGCGGCCCGATCTAACCAACAGACCATGTACAGTATGGCTCGGGCCCATCAAAAAATAACACAGTATGCTATGACTGGCCCCTGTAAATGTCCTAACACAACCCCCTCAATGTACAGTAAATGACCAAGTATGGTTGTCAATATTCCAATGTACAGTACAGTTTTGTTTGTACAGTTGTACAGTGTATGTCCCCCACCTCCAATGTACAGTCCCGTCCCGTCCCCCCCTACCCAACCTCCTCCAATGTACAGTTTCTACGTCAAATGTATATACTCCCTTTTCTGGACTATTTTTATATCACAAACAGTACTGTCTGTATGTGCAAGTCTGGTACATGTCATAATGTATAGATGTAGCAGTACTGTCTATCTGTATGTCATGTGTGTCATATATGTTATGATGAATTGAAAATGGGGGACCCTGATGTAAACAAGATGAAAGTCTTTCTCTGGTCTGCATCCCCTTAACAATTGTGTGTATTGAGCTGTACTGTGTACTGTACCCATTCTGCAATCTGTTAATAAAGTTTTCAATCAATCAATCAATCAATTCAATCAAGCGAATTGGAGTTCTGCTCAATGAATGAATCCGAGAGGAATCCGAATGTCCCCTCTAACTAGTGCTATATGCTTCATTGCGTCATTAATAAAGTTTTCAATCAATCAATCAAACAATGCCGTTTGTTTAGACATTCACAAGACTTGCATAACGTTACAACTGCACGGCGGCAGTTTCAACAACATTATGTATTGTCCCTTACCTTAGATGAGCCGCGCCTGCTGCATACATCCCACAACGTCATCTTTTCCATTCATTCATTCCAGATAGGGCATTGTTGTTATTGATATCATCTTCATTCATAAGAAAAAGGGGGACCCTGATGTAAACAAGACGAAAGTCTTTCTCTGGACTGCATCCCCTTAACAATTGTGTGTATTGAGCTGTACTGTATTGTACCCATTCTGCAATCTGTTAATAAAGTTTTCAATCAATCAATCAATCAATCAATCAATGCCATCAGCCCTGTTTAGACATTCACAAGACTTGCGTAACGTTAGCTAGCAAGCAAGCTAGTCGACAATATCTCGTTCCTCCATGTATGTCTGTCCTCATCTTTACCTGTGACTGTATGTCTGTCCTCATCTTTACCTCTGACTGTATGTCTGTCCTCATCTTTACCTGTGACTGTATGTCTGTCCTCATCTTTACCTGTGACTGTATGTCTGTCCTCATCTTTACCTGTGACTGTATGTCTGTCCTCATCTTTACCTGTGACTGTATGTCTGTCCTCATCTTTACCTCTGACTGTATGTCTGTCCTCATCTTTACCTGTGACTGTATGTCTGTCCTCATCTTTACCTGTGACTGTATGTCTGTCCTCATCTTTACCTGTGACTGTATGTCTGTCCTCATCTTTACCTCTGACTGTATGTCTGTCCTCATCTTTACCTGTGACTGTATGTCTGTCCTCATCTTTACCTGTGACTGTATGTCTGTCCTCATCTTTACCTGTGACTGTATGTCTGTCCTCATCTTTACCTGTGACTGTATGTCTGTCCTCATCTTTACCTGTGACTGTATGTCTGTCCTTTACCTGTGACTGTATGTCTGTCCTCATCTTTACCTGTGACTGTATGTCTGTCCTCATCTTTACCTGTGACTGTATGTCTGTCCTCATCTTTACCTGTGACTGTATGTCTGTCCTCATCTTTACCTGTGACTGTATGTCTGTCCTCATCTTTACCTGTGACTGACAACGCTATCTACACACTACAGTACTAGAGAATTCAAAGTGCCCGCGAGGCGATGACGTTGTTGTTGTGACGTTTATGACGTTTAGCTTTTATCGCAGGTGTATATATATATCATCAAACGATGCACAATAACTTCATGAACAATAACAAAACACTCCACCCTGGGCCTGATAGCTGCGGTGGTAGCCATTTAGCTACATTAGCTCCAACAAGTTATCTTCTTAAACTGAGATAAAAATTATTTTGAAAACAAGCTCGCTGCAGAGCCACAGTACAGCCCAAGAGAAACCATTATCTGATTGGGCCACAAGGCTGTCAATCATGCTAGCTGCAGAGCCACAGAACAGCAAAAGCTGATTGGTGGATTGAATGATTGACAGCCTTGTTATCCATTCAATGGCAAGAGTTTAACTGCACAGACCGTGCTTAGATGAAGTTAATAGCCTATTTTGATTGGCTGTTGAATGAATGAATGAATGAATTTATTCACACACACACACGATACATTTACATGCGAGTATCCTCATGTGATATCAAAGTCACAAATTGTGTGCATGTGCCAGGTCTCCCAAGAAGCTATTTAAAGCTTTTGGAGGGAGCCTGAACACAGATACAAACAGAATATAAACAACAAAACAATAACAAAAAACAAAACAAAACAATACAACGTGGGTAGGTTTACACACCTACCTACTAACTGACATATAACAGAGATACATAATACAGACAATTTTATTCCTAAGTTATAATTTTAATTAGAGATATGATTTTAGCAGTTCCTCTTTCAGTGATTTTTTAAAGGTTTTAAAGGTATTAGTCATTTTTAGATTTTCGTCAAGCTTGTTCCAGATCTGTGGACCCCTGCATGCTATGCTTAGGCTAGCACAATTGAGTCTTCTCCTCTTGCCAGATATAAGATGCTTATTTCTTGTGTTGTGGATGTGCAGTGGTTGGCAGACTGGGACAAGCTCAGACAGTCTGTGATTCATGTTGTTGACAACTTGATACATAATTGATGCGTTTTGATGAATGTTAAATTCAGCGAGCCTCAGGAGACCAAAGCGATGGAAAAGAGGCTTTGAGGGCGCTCTATACCCGGACCATGACAGCACTCGTAGTACCCTCTTTTGTAGGCTTTCTAGTTTCTTGAGATGGCTGGGGTATGTGTTGCACCATATGACGTTACAGTAATTGATGAGGGGTTCAAACAGGGTTTTGTATAAAGTGAGAAGGGCAGGCAAGGGAAGAAAATTACGTATTTTGCAGAATAAGCCAACATATTTGGACAGTTTTGTTTGTAGATATTTTATGTGGCATTTGAAGTTGAGTGACTCATCGATGATGACCCCCAGGAATTTTGTGGACACCACTCTTGACAGCTCCTTTCCATTTATTTGTATGCACATGTGATGTGTGCGCATCCAATTTGAGTGGAAGACAATGAAATTTGTTTTGCTGAGATTTAGTGATAATTTGTTGCATTTGAACCAGGTGTCCACTTTTTGTAGTTCTGTATTGAGTAGATCTTGTAGCTCGAGTGGATTTTTATGTGACAGAAACAAATTAGTGTCATCAGCGAATATTACTTTGTGCAGTAGTACAGATGAGTTGACAAAGTCATCGCATACACTGGGGGCCTACAAATACATTCTTTCATGGGGCCCAGAATCTGGAGCTACACCCCTGACTGCGTCACTACGGGAGACTGCAATTCAAAACTGGCCCCTGTAAATGTCATAACCCAACCCTAATGTACAGTAAATTACCAATGTACAGTTTTGCTTGTACAGTGGTACAGTTTCCCCCACTCCGCCTACCCCAACCCCCACCCACCTAACCACCTCCAATGTACAGTCCCCCCCCCCCACCCCACACCTCCTCCAATGTACAGTTTCTACGTCAAATGTATATACTCTCTTTTTGAAACTCTTTTTGTATCACAAACAGTACTGTATTTGCAAATCTGGTATGTCATAAATATATAGATGTAGTACTGTATCTGTATATTGTGTTGTATGTCATAATATGTTATGATGAATTGAAAATGGGGGACCCTGATGTAAACAAGACGAAAGTCTTTCTCTGGTCTGCAGCGCCTGGCCCTTAACAATTGTGTGTATTGAACTGTACTGTAGTGTACTGTACCCATTCTGCAATCTGTTAATAAAGTTTTCAATCAATCAATCAATCAATCAATCAGTTAACGTAACTTAAAAACGTACAGGTCCAGGACTCAGTGAAAGATATCGTATATCCTGCAGAGTGGGACACAATAATAGTCTTCAACAAATAATATCTCGTTGTCTGTCTGTAGTTCCGATGGTAAAGAAGAGAACAGCCGGCAGCAGGTTGCGTTCATTCACTACTGTCTCGAAATCCCGCGTCCCGTTTTATATGACGAGCGATCAGCTTCTTCAATGTAATACAATCGATTTCGAGTGGGTGGTAATAAAGCAATGTTGACATCTTTAGTTCAATTCATTCTAGTGGCGGACGGTCGCTCCCTGTAGACACGATGATGCTGCGCCCCTCATTGACGCCCAGAAACATCATGGAATAATAATAACAACAACTAAGCAACAGATGGAGCTTTACTTTATTTTTTTTCAAGAAAAAAAAAGTTTTGCACATCAACCAATCAAGAAATATCCTATTGGAATTGGCCAAAGAAAATGGCGTGGCGTTGTAGAAAACAAACGTATAGTTTTCCAAAGTAGCGCCTTATCGTTGGATGTTGGCCGCAGACAGACAGACAGACAGACAGACAGACAGGTGTTTCTCGCGGCCCGGAGGCCAGAAGCTTATAGTTGACCTGTCAGCTCACTGACCACAGTGTCGGTGTCCAGGTCTTATAGTTGACCTGTCAGCTCACTGACCACAGTGTCGGTGTCCAGGTCTTATAGTTGACCTGTCAGCTCACTGACCACAGTGTCGGTGTCCAGGTCTTATAGTTGACCTGTCAGCTCACTGACCACAGTGTCAGTGTCCAGGTCTTATAGTTGACCTGTCAGCTCACTGACCACAGTGTCAGTGTCCAGGTCTTATAGTTGACCTGTCAGCTCACTGACCACAGTGTCTGTGTCCAGGTCTTATAGTTGACCTGTCAGCTCACTGACCACAGTGTCGGTGTCCAGGTCTTATAGTTGACCTGTCAGCTCATTGACCACAGTGTCGGTGTCCAGGTCTTATAGTTGACCTGTCAGCTCACTGACCAAAGTGTCGGTGTCCAGGTCTTATAGTTGACCTGTCAGCTCATTGACCACAGTGTCAGTGTCCAGGTCTTATAGTTGACCTGTCAGCTCATTGACCACAGTGTCAGTGTCCAGGTCTTATAGTTGACCTGTCAGCTCACTGACCACAGTGTCAGTGTCCAGGTCTTATAGTTGACCTGTCAGCTCACTGACCACAGTGTCAGTGTCCAGGTCTTATAGTTGACCTGTCAGCTCACTGACCACAGTGTCAGTGTCCAGGTCTTATAGTTGACCTGTCAGCTCATTGACCACAGTGTCGGTGTCCAGGTCTTATAGTTGACCTGTCAGCTCACTGACCACAGTGTCAGTGTCCAGGTCTTATAGTTGACCTGTCAGCTCACTGACCACAGTGTCGGTGTCCAGGTCTTATAGTTGACCTGTCAGCTCACTGACCACAGTGTCGGTGTCCAGGTCTTATAGTTGACCTGTCAGCTCACTGACCACAGTGTCGGTGTCCAGGTCTTATAGTTGACCTGTCAGCTCACTGACCACAGTGTCAGTGTCCAGGTCTTATAGTTGACCTGTCAGCTCATTGACCACAGTGTCTGTGTCCAGGTCTTATAGTTGACCTGTCAGCTCACTGACCACAGTGTCAGTGTCCAGGTCTTATAGTTGACCTGTCAGCTCACTGACCACAGTGTCGGTGTCCAGGTCTTATAGTTGACCTGTCAGCTCATTGACCACAGTGTCTGTGTCCAGGTCTTATAGTTGACCTGTCAGCTCACTGACCACAGTGTCTGTGTCCAGGTCTTATAGTTGACCTGTCAGCTCACTGACCACAGTGTCGGTGTCCAGGTCTTATAGTTGACCTGTCAGCTCACTGACCACAGTGTCAGTGTCCAGGTCTTAGAGTTGACCTGTCAGCTCACTGACCACAGTGTCTGTGTCCAGGTCTTATAGTTGACCTGTCAGCTCACTGACCACAGTGTCTGTGTCCAGGTCTTATAGTTGACCTGTCAGCTCACTGACCACAGTGTCAGTGTCCAGGTCTTATAGTTGACCTGTCAGCTCATTGACCACAGTGTCGGTGTCCAGGTCTTATAGTTGACCTGTCAGCTCACTGATCACAGTGTCGGTGTCCAGGTCTTATAGTTGACCTGTCAGCTCACTGACCACAGTGTCTGTGTCCAGGTCTTATAGTTGACCTGTCAGCTCACTGACCACAGTGTCAGTGTCCAGGTCTTATAGTTGACCTGTCAGCTCATTGACCACAGTGTCGGTGTCCAGGTCTTATAGTTGACCTGTCAGCTCACTGATCACAGTGTCGGTGTCCAGGTCTTATAGTTGACCTGTCAGCTCACTGACCACAGTGTCTGTGTCCAGGTCTTATAGTTGACCTGTCAGCTCACTGACCACAGTGTCAGTGTCCAGGTCTTATAGTTGACCTGTCAGCTCACTGACCACAGTGTCTGTGTCCAGGTCTTATAGTTGACCTGTCAGCTTACTGACCACAGTGTCAGTGTCCAGGTCTTATAGTTGACCTGTCAGCTCACTGACCACAGTGTCTGTGTCCAGGTCTTATAGTTGACCTGTCAGCTCACTGACCACAGTGTCTGTGTCCAGGTCTTATAGTTGACCTGTCAGCTCATTGACCACAGTGTCAGTGTCCAGGTCTTATAGTTGACCTGTCAGCTCACTGACCACAGTGTCAGTGTCCAGGTCTTATAGTTGACCTGTCAGCTCACTGACCACAGTGTCAGTGTCCAGGTCTTATAGTTGACCTGTCAGCTCACTGACCACAGTGTCGGTGTCCAGGTCTTATAGTTGACCTGTCAGCTCATTGACCACAGTGTCAGTGTCCAGGTCTTATAGTTGACCTGTCAGCTCACTGACCACAGTGTCAGTGTCCAGGTCTTATAGTTGACCTGTCAGCTCATTGACCACAGTGTCAGTGTCCAGGTCTTATAGTTGACCTGTCAGCTCACTGACCACAGTGTCAGTGTCCAGGTCTTATAGTTGACCTGTCAGCTCACTGACCACAGTGTCAGTGTCCAGGTCTTATAGTTGACCTGTCAGCTCACTGACCACAGTGTCGGTGTCCAGGTCTTATAGTTGACCTGTCAGCTCACTGACCAGTGTCTGTGTCCAGGTCTTATAGTTGACCTGTCAGCTCACTGACCACAGTGTCGATGTCCAGGTCTTATAGTTGACCTGTCAGCTCACTGACCACAGTGTCTGTGTCCAGGTCTTATAGTTGACCTGTCAGCTCACTGACCACAGTGTCAGTGTCCAGGTCTTATAGTTGACCTGTCAGCTCACTGACCACAGTGTCAGTGTCCAGGTCTTATAGTTGACCTGTCAGCTCACTGACCACAGTGTCAGTGTCCAGGTCTTATAGTTGACCTGTCAGCTCACTGACCACAGTGTCAGTGTCCAGGTCTTATAGTTGACCTGTCAGCTCACTGACCACAGTGTCGGTGTCCAGGTCTTATAGTTGACCATCAGCTCACTGACCACAGTGTCGGTGTCCAGGTCTTATAGTTGACCATCAGCTCACTGACCACAGTGTCGGTGTCCAGGTCTTGTGACCGCGGTCTGAGCGCTGCAGAGAATGCGCACCAAGAACAGCCGTCATCATCATCATCATCATCATCATCATCATCATCATCATCATCATCATCAGACTGTTCTCCAGCCGCAGGGGGAATTGAAATGGAATAATACATATTGTAGTAGGGATTGATTGATTGATTGATTGAAAATGTTATTAACAGATTGCAGAATGGGTACAATACAGTACAGCTCAATATACACACAATTGTTAAGGGGATGCAGACCAGAGAAAGAAAGTAGTGTATTCTAAACTTCTAAAGGACTTGGAGAATATGGTAGTCCAATGTGATTACCCTTTAAAAATCATCTAGGATCCTATAATGGTGAGTGTGTACAATTAACTTTCTTTAGTTGTATTTTCCCTCACCGAATAGAAATATATAACAATTATAGTCTACTTTGCATGCATTTCTCAGTAATTTCAAGGACTCATTATTGGAAATGATTGACCATAATTCAAGATGAAGGCGGCAATATCATTCTAAAGAAAGGACGCCACCTAGTGGCGTGTCACTATATTAGTAGGCTCTATGGATATATTTTAGTCTTCGTTCTATGACCGCGTCTCATTCATTCTTTCTCACTTTAGTCATAAATCAAATAAACAGACAAAGAGAAACATAAAGTAAGTTTCATATCGTTACTTTGCACAGTGTTTCCAGGATTTGACGTCGTGTACCCAACCCCCCCCCCCCCCACCCAACCTCCTCCAATGTACAGTTTCTACGTCAAATGTATATGCTCCCTTTTCCTGACTCCTTCTGTATCACAAACAGTACTGTATTTGCAAATCTGGTATGTCATAAATGTATAGATGTAGCAGTACTGACTATCTGTATGTCATGTATGTCATATATGTCCAGATGAATTGAAAATGGGGGACCCTGATGTAAACAAGACGAAAGTCTTTCTCTGGTCTGCATCCCCTTAACAATTGTGTGTATTGAGCTGTACTGTATTGTACCCATTCTGCAATCTGTTAATAACGTTTTCAATCAATCAATCAATCAATCAATCAATCAATCAATCAATCAATCTGTTTTTTCTTTGACCGCATCATACAAAGTCATCTAGATCTCATAGCCGGAAGGACGTTTCGATGGGAATATTTTTTTTTACCAAGCTGTAAAGCCGTAATTTATCATATGTTATAAACCCACCCTTTACCATAACTCTAACAACCGCCCCCACCACATACAAAATAAAAATACATGTACAAACGTCCTTCCCGAATATGGGATCTAGTCACTACCGGTCTGATCGCTAATCACTGTTACTATGGAGACGGACCAAACTCATGAGTAACGTCAGAGACGTTGGAGCATAATTTAATAAACCAACGCTAATAAACCAGTCAGTTAGTTTAGCTAACATTAGTTATGAAACTCTGAAAGCAAATGACCGGTATTTGCTTCCTATGGTTGCAGGGATATGTCGCACAGGTAACGTTACCGTCAACATAGTGTGTATATCATGTTGGTTGATTGATTGATTGATTGATTGAAAAGTTTATTAACAGATTGCAGAATGGGTACAGTACAGTACAGCTCGATACACACAATTGTTAAGGGGATGCAGACCAGAGAAAGACTTTCGTCTTGTTTCCATCAGGGTCCCCCATTTTCAATTCATCATAATTGGTTAGGGTATACCTTGTGTATACTGCACCTGTGTATACTGTATACTGTATACTGTACTTACTCATAGTATATATTTAGATTCTAGTGTTTATTGTAACCATATTTATTGTAATGTATAATATAACTGATATTCAGGTCATATTACAGACCCTCATCTGCACCTTTGATCACACTGCCTACTTGCTCATATGCTTATATTCAGAGTTAATTATATTGTTTACACTGCCTATTTGTACCTTTCTACTGTACTATAATATTTATTGCCTGTATTTATGTCTTACTATTACCATGCCGGGCAGCGTGTCTTTTACCAACAAACTTGCAGTTCCGTGTTCGGGTTCTGCGATCTGATTGGCCACTGACGTACGCTCTCTCTACGCCCAAACAGCGCGTTACGCTAGTTCTGCCTCTAACCTCTAACAGCCTGCAGCCTGCTAGCATTATCGATTTCATATCAATCGAAATAACGTATTGTTTTCATCTCTCTATATTAACATGATTCCATCAACACAACATAAATGTTCAAAACACGACAAGACAGTTTGCATCACTTCCCACGGTTCTCGGCACTTATTCTACCGGTAGTGCGGTAGTTGTTGCCACGGTATTGGGTCTTTGGGTGAATACTTCATTGGCGGGGAAGAAGAACACTGATAGCGGTGTGTGGACCGTCCTGCGAGCCCCAGACCACCGCCCCGTGAGCCCCAGACCACCGTCCTGCCAGCCCCAGACCACCGTCCTGCGAGCCCCAGACCACGTCCTGCGAGCCCCAGGCCACCGTCCTGCGAGCCCCAGACCACGTCCTGCGAGCCCCAGACCACCGTCCTGCGAGCCCCAGACCACCGTCCTGCGAGCCCCAGACCACCGCCCCGTGAGCCCCAGACCACCGTCCCGCGAGCCCCAGACCACCGCCCCGTGAGCCCCAGACCACCGTCCTGCGAGCCCCAGACCACCGCCCCATGAGCCCCAGGCCACCGCCCCATGAGCCCCAGACCACCGTCCTGCCAGCCCCAGACCACCGCCCCATGAGCCCCAGACCACCGTCCAGCGAGCCCCAGACCACCGTCCTGCGAGCCCCAGACCACCGCCCTGCGAGCCCCAGACCACCGTCCTGTGAGCCCCAGACCACCGTCCCGCGAGCCCCAGACCACCGTCCTGCGAGCCCCAGACCACCGTCCTGCGAGCCCCAGACCACCGTCCTGCGAGCCCCAGACCACCGTCCTGCGAGCCCCAGACCACCGCCCTGCGAGCCCCAGACCACCGTCCTGCGAGCCCCAGACCACCGTCCTGCGAGCCCCAGACCACCGTCCTGCGAGCCCCAGACCACCGTCCTGCGAGCCCCAGACCACCGTCCTGCGAGCCCCAGACCACCGTCCTGCGAGCCCCAGACCACCGTCCTGCGAGCCCCAGACCACCGCCCCGCGAGCCCCAGACCACCGCCCTGCGAGCCCCAGACCACCGTCCTGCCAGCCCCAGACCACCGTCCTGCCAGCCCCAGACCACGTCCTGCGAGCCCCAGACCACCGTCCCATGAGCCCCAGACCACCGTCCTGCGAGCCCCAGACCACCGCCCCGCGAGCCCCAGACCACCGTCCTGCGAGCCCCAGACCACCGTCCTGCGAGCCCCAGACCACCGTCCTGCGAGCCCCAGACCACCGCCCTGCGAGCCCCAGACCACCGTCCTGCGAGCCCCAGACCACCGTCCTGCGAGCCCCAGGCCACCGCCCCACGAGCCCCAGACCACCGTCCTGCGAGCCCCAGACCACCGTCCCGCGAGCCCCAGACCACCGTCCTGCGAGCCCCAGACCACCGCCCTGCGAGCCCCAGACCACCGTCCTGCGAGCCCCAGACCACCGTCCTGCGAGCCCCAGACCACCGTCCTGCGAGCCCCAGACCACCGCCCCGCGAGCCCCAGACCACCGCCCTGCGAGCCCCAGACCACCGTCCTGCGAGCCCCAGACCACCGTCCTGCGAGCCCCAGACCACCGTCCTGCGAGCCCCAGACCACCGTCCTGCGAGCCCCAGACCACCGTCCTGCGAGCCCCAGACCACCGCCCCGCGAGCCCCAGACCACCGCCCTGCGAGCCCCAGGCCACCGTCCTGCGAGCCCCAGACCACCATCCCGCGGTAAAAGACTACACGCTGTTGGGCATGCCCATACCTGTACCCCCCCCCCGCCCCCATACTGCTATAATGCCTAAATTCCCCCAAGGGGATCAGTAAAGGAATATCTGATCTCATCTTATCTCTTTCCAGTGCGTACAACAAGCAATGGGCAGAAGCCCAAGTGGAGCTGAGCAGTCTGCTGACTCAGGAGCTCCCTGTCGAGCCCCCTCGTCCAGAAAAGGACCGGGTGGTGTTCGTCCAGCGCGTGGCCACCCTCTACGTACGTTACATTCAAATCTTCCGGCAGCTGGAGGAGGCCTACGACCAGGTGGTCCACCCCCAGAAGAGACGCGTGATCCGGGGGGTCCTGGAGGGCGTGATGGGGAGAGTGCTGGAGCTCAAGCACGAGATGGTGGAGAAAGAGTTCTCGGAGTACCACTACCTGGATGATGTGGTCCAGGATCTGAAACTCACACCTGTGAGTCTCAGCAGTCAATAATAATAATAATACACTTTATTTGTATAGCACCTTTCATACAAGAAGTGCTTCACAGCAGTAAAACAAAGACATAGGCAAAAATGTGCACAAAATTGGCAGATCAAGAGCAATGCATGTGTGACCCGTGTGATCTCGCTCTGCATTGTGTTTCGATTCGACCCCTGTTAAGGGATCGCCCTGAGTGGGAGTTGAACCCCGGCCTCGCGCGCCGCGGGCGGCATCACAGACCACTGTACCAAGAGGTGAATTCACTTCTAAGTACTGGGTCTGGAATACATCATTACTATACATCACAAAATAAACCAACAGGAATAAAGATCTGGAGCGTTATATATATATATATAAGACGTCAAACCTCTAATGTGTTCATAATAATATACCTTGCTTCCTTTGGGTTTGCCAGACGTGACTTTATCCACAACTAGCTTCAGGTTAGCGAGCTCCTGTCTCATCAACTCATCCACCTGATGGAAACAGAGCGAACCAGTGAACACCACTGCCTGATGTTCTAATTACTCTATTTGATATCATTCTAACAACTGCTTATTCTCTCGGTTTTAAACCGCTGTTTCATTAAACCAGAATAAAGCGAAGTAAATCACGCTTTACTTGACAGTAGCAATTCTTATTCCCAAGTCTTCAATGTACAAATACAAAATGTAATCACAGGAGTTGGTGATTACATGCATAAAGCCCAGAATTTTTTATGATTAAATGGTAAAGTGCATTTATACTGTATATCTATTTTCTCCAAAGCACTTTACAATTTTGTTCCTCACATTCACCCATTCACTGACACATTCACACACCAACGGCAGAGGCGACCATGCAAGGTGCCAACCTGCTCATCGGGAGCAATTAGGGGTTAAGGGTCTTGCTCAAGGCCACTTCGACACGCTGCCCGGGAGGAGCGGGAATCGAACCGGGAACCTTCAGATTACCAGACGACCGCTCTACCTCCCGAGACACTGTCTCTAGACCACTCTACCTCCTGAGCCACTGTCTCTAGACCGCTCTACCTCCTGAGCCACTGTCTCTAGACCAGCTCTACCTCCTGAGACACTGTCTCTAGACCAGCTCTACCTCCTGAGCCACTGTCTCTAGACCAGCTCTACCTCCTGAGACACTGTCTCTAGACCAGCTCTACCTCCTGAGACACTGTCTCTAGACCAGCTCTACCTCCTGAGACACTGTCTCTAGACCGCTCTACCTCCTGAGCCACTGTCTCTAGACCGCTCTACCTCCTGAGACACTGTCTCTAGACCGCTCTACCTCCTGAGACACTGTCTCTAGACCAGCTCTACCTCCTGAGCCACTGTCTCTAGACCAGCTCTACCTCCTGAGCCACTGTCTCTAGACCAGCTCTACCTCCTGAGCCACTGTCTCTAGACCAGCTCTACCTCTTGAGACACTGTCTCTAGACCGCTCTACCTCCTGAGCCACTGTCTCTAGACCACTCTACCTCCTGAGCCACTGTCTCTAGACCGCTCTACCTCCTGAGCCACTGTCTCTAGACCGCTCTACCTCCTGAGCCACTGTCTCTAGACCGCTCTACCTCCTGAGCCACTGTCTCTAGACCGCTCTACCTCCTGAGACACTGTCTCTAGACCGCTCTACCTCCTGAGCCACTGTCTCTAGACCGCTCTACCTCCTGAGACACTGTATCTAGACCGCTCTACCTCCTGAGACACTGTCTCTAGACCGCTCTACCTCCTGAGACACTGTCTCTAGACCGCTCTACCTCCTGAGACACTGTCTCTAGACCGCTCTACCTCCTGAGCCACTGTCTCTAGACCGCTCTACCTCCTGAGCCACTGTCTCTAGACCAGCTCTACCTCCTGAGCCACTGTCTCTAGACCGCTCTACCTCCTGAGCCACTGTCTCTAGACCGCTCTACCTCCTGAGCCACTGTCTCTAGACCAGCTCTACCTCCTGAGACACTGTCTCTAGACCACTCTACATCCTGAGCCACTGTCTCTAGACCAGCTCTACCTCCTGAGCCACTGTCTCTAGACCAGCTCTACCTCCTGAGCCACTGTCTCTAGACCGCTCTACCTCCTGAGCCACTGTCTCTAGACCAGCTCTACCTCCTGAGACACTGTCTCTAGACCGCTCTACCTCCTGAGCCACTGTATCTAGACCACTCTACCTCCTGAGCCACTGTCTCTAGACCAGCTCTACCTCCTGAGCCACTGTCTCTAGACCAGCTCTACCTCCTGAGCCACTGTCTCTAGACCAGCTCTACCTCCTGAGACACTGTCTCTAGACCAGCTCTACCTCCTGAGCCACTGTCTCTAGACCACTCTACCTCCTGAGCCACTGTCTCTAGACCGCTCTACCTCCTGAGCCACTGTCTCTAGACCGCTCTACCTCCTGAGCCACTGTCTCTAGACCGCTCTACCTCCTGAGCCACTGTCTCTAGACCGCTCTACCTCCTGAGACACTGTCTCTAGACCGCTCTACCTCCTGAGCCACTGTCTCTAGACCGCTCTACCTCCTGAGACACTGTATCTAGACCGCTCTACCTCCTGAGACACTGTCTCTAGACCGCTCTACCTCCTGAGACACTGTCTCTAGACCGCTCTACCTCCTGAGACACTGTCTCTAGACCGCTCTACCTCCTGAGCCACTGTCTCTAGACCGCTCTACCTCCTGAGCCACTGTCTCTAGACCAGCTCTACCTCCTGAGCCACTGTCTCTAGACCGCTCTACCTCCTGAGCCACTGTCTCTAGACCGCTCTACCTCCTGAGCCACTGTCTCTAGACCAGCTCTACCTCCTGAGACACTGTCTCTAGACCACTCTACATCCTGAGCCACTGTCTCTAGACCAGCTCTACCTCCTGAGCCACTGTCTCTAGACCAGCTCTACCTCCTGAGCCACTGTCTCTAGACCGCTCTACCTCCTGAGCCACTGTCTCTAGACCAGCTCTACCTCCTGAGACACTGTCTCTAGACCGCTCTACCTCCTGAGCCACTGTATCTAGACCACTCTACCTCCTGAGCCACTGTCTCTAGACCAGCTCTACCTCCTGAGCCACTGTCTCTAGACCAGCTCTACCTCCTGAGCCACTGTCTCTAGACCAGCTCTACCTCCTGAGACACTGTCTCTAGACCAGCTCTACCTCCTGAGCCACTGTCTCTAGACCACTCTACCTCCTGAGCCACTGTCTCTAGACCGCTCTACCTCCTGAGCCACTGTATCTAGACCAGCTCTACCTCCTGAGCCACTGTCTCTAGACCGCTCTACCTCCTGAGCCACTGTCTCTAGACCGCTCTACCTCCTGAGCCACTGTCTCTAGACCGCTCTACCTCCTGAGACACTGTCTCTAGACCGCTCTACCTCCTGAGCCACTGTCTCTAGACCGCTCTACCTCCTGAGCCACTGTCTCTAGACCAGCTCTACCTCTTGAGCCACTGTCTCTAGACCAGCTCTACCTCCTGAGACACTGTCTCTAGACCGCTCTACATCCTGAGCCACTGTCTCTAGACCAGCTCTACCTCCTGAGACACTGTCTCTAGACCAGCTCTATCTCCTGAGACACTGTCTCTAGACCAGCTCTACCTCCTGAGCCACTGTCTCTAGACCGCTCTACCTCCTGAGCCACTGTCTCTAGACCAGCTCTACCTCCTGAGCCACTGTCTCTAGACCGCTCTACCTCCTGAGCCACTGTATCTAGACCAGCTCTACCTCCTGAGCCACTGTCTCTAGACCGCTCTACCTCCTGAGCCACTGTCTCTAGACCGCTCTACCTCCTGAGCCACTGTCTCTAGACCGCTCTACCTCCTGAGCCACTGTCTCTAGACCGCTCTACCTCCTGAGCCACTGTCTCTAGACCACTCTACCTCCTGAGCCACTGTCTCTAGACCGCTCTACCTCCTGAGCCACTGTCTCTAGACCGCTCTACCTCCTGAGACACTGTCTCTAGACCAGCTCTACCTCCTGAGCCACTGTCTCTAGACCGCTCTACCTCCTGAGCCACTGTCTCTAGACCGCTCTACCTCCTGAGCCACTGTCTCTAGACCGCTCTACCTCCTGAGCCACTGTATCTAGACCGCTCTACCTCCTGAGCCACTGTATCTAGACCGCTCTACCTCCTGAGCCACTGTCTCTAGACCGCTCTACCTCCTGAGCCACTGTCTCTAGACCAGCTCTACCTCCTGAGCCACTGTCTCTAGACCAGCTCTACCTCCTGAGACACTGTCTCTAGACCGCTCTACCTCCTGAGACACTGTCTCTAGACCGCTCTACCTCCTGAGCCACTGTCTCTAGACCGCTCTACCTCCTGAGACACTGTCTCTAGACCGCTCTACCTCCTGAGCCACTGTCTCTAGACCGCTCTACCTCCTGAGCCACTGTATCTAGACCAGCTCTACCTCCTGAGCCACTGTCTCTAGACCGCTCTACCTCCTGAGCCACTGTCTCTAGACCAGCTCTACCTCCTGAGCCACTGTCTCTAGACCGCTCTACCTCCTGAGCCACTGTGCTGTTATCCTGTAGTCCGTGTATCCACAGGGGCAGCATTACCTGCACGCGGATCTCTGCCTCAATCTCTTTCCTTTTTTCCTCCTTGACCAGCTCGGCTTCATGCCTCTGGCTGTAGTTGCTCGACTCCTCACGGTTCTGCCACACATCTGATGATAAAAGACACGTTCAGTTGAGGTCAGGGAGGCAGCGACACAAACTCTTCACTGCCGATGCCCATTCTAACCCTAACCCTAACCTTTAAGCACCGTCAGATAGGGGGAACCATTCTACGGTAAATCCTAACCTTTGTCGTATATTCTATACATTTCTAAGGTTATTTACAGTGCATTGAGGTTGCCAACTAGAGGGAGAGAAGGAGAATGGTTCCTCTCATCTGACTTCAAATATAGCCAGTAGAGAAATAAACTGTGCAGCCAGACAATAGAGCTATAGTTAAAACTCATGATTTATTTGCCTCTGGGCTCAGAGTGAAATTAAATGTTGTTGTTTACATACAGGGATCATTTCATAGTACATCAAAACATGTTGTACAAAATTATTGATAAGGTTTGCACATCAAACCCAGTCTGTACATAAAACAGTAGTCATGTTTATCAAATGAAGAGAGAATCTACTGAGCATTTCACATGAGTAAACCTGGTCAACAGATAGGGATCTGTACATGTTACACTAAACTAAACAACAGTGGTTTTTCCATGATTTACTCACATGCAAGACAACAGCATTCTCTGGATGCTTAACAATGAGTTTTCCTTTTTATACTAAAAATGATGTCACAAGTTGACTTGATTCATAGCCAATCAGTTATATTATATATATATATATATATATATATATATATATATATATATATATATATATATATATGGCGTTCTGTTCCAATTGGTTCTTGATTCTAAAAACAGGCTTTCTTCTGTTTCTTGGGTTCCAATCAGGTTTGTCTTCTGGGGGCCGTCCGCCCCCTCCTTTGGGCTGTGGTCTTCTCAGTTGGACAGAGGGGTAATTCCCATAAACTTTTACAAAGTATTTCCAGTGTATATGAATTACACTCTTCCAGTATTATCACAGTTTTACTCTTTTGTTTACCTTTTGATACCAAATTGCATACTCAGGTGACATTCTAAATGACATTTAAATCCTTTTATCAAATAAGTCAGTTTAATTAATATAATCTTGTTTGTGCTGGTCTGCCCTCGTTCAGACCAGCTGTCCTCTTGACTCCTACGGGGGGTGTGAGGTACATTAACATAAAGTCAACTTGAGGTTCCCACTCTGTGCGTGGGAAGATCTAATCATTCTAGTCATATGTACTTAAGGCATTATTTGTATTTAACCATTATTACAGATATTTGCAGTTTTCAGTGATGATGTAACAGTGCGTTTTGTCTCTAATCTATAATTGTTTCATTTAGCCTTCTGCTTTTTGGTGCAACTGTCCCTGTGGAAAGGTGTTGTTTGTTCTATAGATTAGCCATTGCTTGAGTGGGGGTTGAGTGACTGTTCCTTCTGTTCTAAGTAGTTAAGTACATCTGTTTGTGTGGGGGTTTGTTGACTGTCTCCTGAATACAGTTCAACACAGCAGGGGTTTCATAGGGGCTCAAACAGTTTTACCTGTTTCCTGTCACGCTAGTATCACTCCTTATGGCACACCAGACTTTTGCATTGTGGTTTTCTAATTATACACACATATGGATTATGAAATACACAGTCAATGTTACCACACCTTTAAGCATTGTGAGATACGGGGAACCATTCTACTGTAACTCCTAACCTTTAAGCATCGTCAGATAGGGGGGACCATTCTAACTCCTAACCTTTAAGCATCGTCAGATAGGGGGAACCATTCTACTGTAACTCTTAACCTTTAACACATTGGGCGCCAGCCATTAGACGGGTCCCGTTGTAGCAATGTCACGCTTTAAAAGATAGGAGTGCGTACCTTGTTTGTAGAGCTATAGTATGAGGTTTTTTATGGAGCTTACCCACAAAGGTCTTGTGTCCCACTTCCAAATCAGACAGGAGAGCAGAGGGCAGCATCTTCAACCCTGCCTCCTCCTCCCCCTGTGGTTCAGTAGAAGGTTACGCCGATCCATCTAAACACGCACTGCATTGCAATCTCTACCTGATCACATTATGGTTGATTCGATTGAGCTAAATCCTCTTATTTAGTAATAGTAGTATTAGTCGTTTTTGTATTCAGTCATCACACACAATACAATATGCAATATGCAGACTGTCAACAGTCTTTGATTTTGGCAGTGACAGAAAAGGTACAGGCTGAAGCATAACACTTATACATGCCTGTCCTGTATTCTTAAGCCTCCAAAACGGAAACCAAAAAATTTACAAAATACAACTTGTTCAGATTTGTAACCTTCAATAATATCTATACAAACCATTTTTTGGATAAGCAAAAGCAAATGACTAATTCTTAAATGTATATCAGCATTGTTCCACAAGTTAACCTCAACAATAGAAATACATCTCCTTGTAATCCCTTTCTTAGCTTTTTGAACAGTAAACTTACAAACGTCTCTCAAATCATATTTGCTTTCCTGTATTGGGAAAAAAATTAAATGTATAATAAACCAAATCATTACATTTCATAACTTTATAAACAGTGGATTTGTGTGGTCATAGTAATCAGCCTTATAAATGCTTTAGATCTTTATATTGTTCAGAATTCATAATACAACATAATACATAATACAAACATGATTGAAAACAACACAATTCCAGAACAACCCACCTCTTCTCCTCCCTTCCCTTTGTCCTTTCCTTTCTTTCCTTGTTCCTTCTTCTCTTCTTTGCCCTTTGGTTTGTTGTTGACGTCCTCCTCCTCCTCCTTTGCAGCTAATTCCTCCATTAACTGAAACAAAGCATAGTTGCATCACTGTCATTTAATGATCACCTGTCGATTTGATTGACTGATTATTTTTTATACATCTTTGCCTACCAAGATGTCTGCGATGATAATGTAATACAGATTTGAACTACTGTACAAGCAGGCTGTGAACTATAGTTTGACTGTGTGATGGGAGATAGATGCTGTACTGTACCTCCTGGGGGGTTTTCTCTGCGAAGAGAAGAGTGGAGCCTCCGGCCTCTTGCTCTGGGTAGTCTGGAAAAGATCCTGTTGCATCACTAGAAGTCAAACGTGCAGGAAAGAATGATACATTATATAACCATCAACGTATCAGCACTTTGTGCCCCTGTGGCTGTTAAAGCGCTTTATAAATTAAGTTGGATTGGATGGATTGGATTGGACCATCAACATATTTTAATCAAAATCACCCTGATTGGGGAAATGCTCTGTGTAAAAAGAGGACTAGCAGACTACAGACTACAGAGAGTGGCACGTTCAGCCGAACGCACAATTGGAGGGGGGCTCCCCACTCTCCAGAACATTTACAACAAGCGGTGCAGGGGTAAGGCTAAGAGAATTATCAAGGACTCCAGCCACCCAAACAACTGCCTCTTTGAACTGCTGCGGTCAGGCAAGCGATACCGGAGTCTCATGGCAAGCACAGAAAGACTCAGAAGAAGCTTCTATCCCCAGGCCATCAGGTTGCTCAACGAACAATAACACTATGCAACAACCATCAAATGCACTCACAACACACACATCTGTGAGGTTTTGTCCGCTGCTCACCTACTCGCTCTGTTCCTTTAAGCCTACTCGCTCTGTTCCTTTAAGTTTTCAGTTAATTAATTGCATTCTCCTCTTCACACGCTTCTTCCTGTAGACGCCGTTTGATTGGTGCTTCCCCAACCACACGCTTGTCAATCTCATCCCGCAGCTGTCACAGCTTGTCATTAAGCATTCCTTTTGATTATATATACCCCGATTCCCCATCAAGTGTTGTTGGATCGTTTTGATATATTATCAGCATTTGCCGTTCCTTCCTTGCCTGCTGTTTTCCCTGTGCTTTGCCTCCCAGGACACTCAAGAAGTATTCCGCTTGGACAACCCGTTCCCCGTAACGACGCGCTCGCCCTGTTTGATCCTGCTCTCTTTACGCACAGCGCCTGGGTGAGTTTTGCAAGACAGTCTTTTGTCCCTATCGTTTTTCGTGTGTGTAGACACTGAAGAGATCCTGCTTTTTGTTCGGTCTGTCACTCACCCTGTGCCTGCTTTTTGGATTGTTCATTTGGGATAATATTTGCTTGAACTTTGCTCACTGTGTGTATTCACACCGAAGATATTATCACTTGGATTATTATTGGGACATCGCTCACTGTGTGTATTCGCACCGAAGATTCTATCACTTGGATTGTTGTTGGGACATTGCTCACAGTGTGTATTTACACCGAAGATTCAGTCACTTGGATTACCTGTTTTGGGACAAGTCACTTCTCCTGTCACCTGTTCTGTTCCCAACTGTACTCTGAGCTAACCCGCTCTCTCTCTCTCTCTCTCTGTCCCGTTACCACCTCGGAGAGCTGCCGAGAGGATTCTGCAGAGCGGCTCTGACGTCACTGTCAGATTCCTCAGACGAACCTTCCCGGGAGAAGCTGCAGAGCAGCAACATTCTTCTAATGCTTGTATCCCAGTCTTTGTTTGTTTTCAACCAAGTTCTTGCTGCTATTTTGTGAAATAAAACAAGCCCTAGTTTTTGGCAACTCTGAAACAACTCTCTTTGTGTCGTTAGCGTTTGGGGTCGGTGTCAAACCATAACATTACGATCCAACCAATATGACGACCCCAGCCGACACAGAGAGAGTCAGAACAGCACTAGCTGGTCAGATCGAGTTGACCAAGGATCACAGTCACCAACTAGAGAGGGCTGCGGCTGCGGTGCATGAACTCAGGGAACAGGTCCAGCCTATTCAAGGGTCCCTGGCCGCTCTGGCAGGACAACAGTCAAGTATACTCCTTCATCTTCACACGCTGAGCGACACCGTTAACGCTTTACTTGTACCCCCACTTCCTTCAGGAGCATTGGCAGGAGCATCCCCCGCAGCCCCAGCAGGCCCTGCGCTTCCCGATCCCGCACCTCGGGAACCCCGTCTCTCCGTCCCACGGCTGTTCGACGGCAATCCCGAGGAGTGTGCCACATTCATCATGCAATGTGAGTTGGTTTTCCGTCATCAACCCAGTCGATTCACTTCAGAAGGAGCCCGAGTGGCCTATATGACAAACTTGCTCTCAGGCCGGGCAGCCCAGTGGGTCACTTCCTCCTGGGCAATGGATGCAGATTTTTGTTTCTCCTATCCAGACTTCGTGGCTGAGCTCCGCAGGGTGTTCCACCATCCAGCCCGTGGTCTGGACCCTGGAGCCCGGTTGGGTACCTTCCGACAGGGGAGCGGCGGGGTAACATACTACGTCCTGGAGTTTCGACTGGCGCCGGTGGAGAGTGGTTGGAACGACCCAGCACTTCGCCTAACCTTCATGAGGGGGCTCAGTGACGCAGTCAGGGACCAGCTCGCGACCCGGGAGGAGCCTGACTCCCTCGAGGACCTGTTCAGCCTCGCCATTCGCATCGACGGACACCTCCAGGAGAGAAGGCGTGAGAGGACCCGACAGGTACCTCCTGAGGGACTCCGGACCCCCCGTACTCATGACGTTACTGCTGGTCGCCCTGCCCTCAACACGACTGGTGGTAGCTTACCCTCCCGTTCGGTTCGCGAGGAGGAACCCATGCAGCTGGGACGCTCTCATCTGAGCCAGGCTGAACGTGAGGCGAGGTACAGGTCCGGTCTCTGCCTCTACTGCGGTCGGGAGGGACACCGAATCGCCAACTGCCCCACCCGGCCAAAAGACCAGGCTCGCCGAGACCCCGGGAAATCCTGGTGAGCCGTTTTTCTCATTCCCAGAGCCGCGCACCACCTGGCCATCTGATGAGCGTCACCCTGGCCTGGGCGGACCAACGGGCCACGGTGGAGGCACTCATCGACTCTGGGGCAGACGAGAGTTTCCTCGACTTCGAGTTTGCTACCCGGGCCAACATTCCACTTGAGGACCTAGTGAGGCCTTTGGAGATCTTCGCATTGGACCAACACCGCCTGGCCGACATCTCTCAACGCACCTGCCCAGTCGTGCTGACCATCGCTGGGAACCACGTTGAGAGAATCTAGTTCCTTATCACCCGATCCCCTCTTGTCCCGGTGGTCCTGGGTAGGCCCTGGCTCGCGCTGCACGAGCCCCACATCGCCTGGTCCTCCGGTACCATCAAGGGCTGGAGCTCCTCCTGTCACGCCCAGTGTCTACAGGCGGCGTCCTGTCCCCCGCCCCGGAGGCCCGCTGGTGAGTCGCCTCCGGACTCTTCATCCATACCCCCCGAGTACCACGACCTCTTGGAGGTTTTCAGTAAGTCCAGGGCTCAGGCCCTTCCACCCCACCGTCCTTACGACTGCGCCATCGACCTCCGCCAAGGGGCTCCCCTTCCCGGCAGCCGCCTCTACAGTCTGACCGTTCCGGAGAAGAAGGCGATGGATCAGTACATCTCTGAGTCCTTGGAAGCAGGACTCATTCGGCCTTCCTCCTCCCCGGTGGCGGCCGGTTTCTTCTTTGTTGGGAAGAAGGACGGGGACCTTCGACCCTGCATCGACTATCGCCAGCTCAACGAGATCACCATCAAGAACAAGTACCCTCTTCCTCTCATGAACTCCACCTTCGAACCTCTCACCCAGGCTACCGTCTTTACCAAGCTGGACCTCCGGAGTGCCTCCCATCTTGTCCGTATCC
Source organism: Notolepis coatsorum (assembly GCF_963971535.1). Taxonomy (NCBI): domain Eukaryota; kingdom Metazoa; phylum Chordata; class Actinopteri; order Aulopiformes; family Paralepididae; genus Notolepis; species Notolepis coatsorum. The sequence goes on from NW_028173531.1 coordinate 23,828, forward strand.
GTGAGGGCGATGAATGGAAGACCGCCTTCAAGACCCCCAGGGGCCACTACGAGTACCTGGTGATGCCGTTCGGCCTCACCAACGCCCCGGCGGTATTCCAGGCGCTCATGAACGACGTCCTTCGTGACATGCTGGAGGTGTTTGTGGTGGTGTACCTGGACGACATCCTCATCTTCTCCAAGACCCTCGAGGAGCACATCCAGCATGTCCGCCGTGTGCTGGAGCGCCTCCTCCACAATCGGCTCTTCGTCAAGGCGGAGAAGTGCCGTTTCCACTCCGACTCCGTCGACTACCTGGGCTTCATCGTGGAGAAGGGCTTGACCCGAGCGGATCCTCGCAAGATCCAAGCTGTGGAGGAATGGCCTGAACCCACCACTCGGAAGGAGTTACAGAGTTTCCTCGGGTTCGCCAACTTCTACCGAAGGTTCATCCGGAACTACAGTCAAGTGGCGGAGCCACTTACCAGACTGACCTCTCCCGCCCTGCCGTTCGACTGGTCCCCAGCGGCATGTGCTGCGTTCCGCTCCCTCAAGAAGAGGTTCACTTCCGCCCCGATCTTGCTCCACCCTGACCCCAAGAGACAGTTCATCGTTGAGGTGGACGCCTCGGATACTGGACTGGGGGCTGTCTTATCCCAGCGTTCGGCAACGGACCAGAAGGTACATCCTTGCGCCTTCTACTCGCGTCGGTTCCTCCCTGCCGAGAGGAACTACAACACCGGCAATCGGGAGCTGCTGGCGGTCGTGGCTGCTTTGGAGGAGTGGCGTCATTGGCTTGAGGGGGCCGAGGAGCCATTTACCATCTGGACGGACCACAAGAACCTGACGTTCATCCGCGCTTCCAAGCGCCTCAACGGTCGGCAGGCGAGATGGGCCAGCTTCCTCAGTCGGTTCGACTTCTCGCTGACTTTTCGTCCTGGTTCCCGCAACACGAAGGCCGACTCCCTGTCCCGGTTACACTCCAAGGGGGCTCCACCCTCTGAGGACCCGACTCCCATCCTCCCGGAGGCCAGGGTGGTTGGAGCCATCACCTTGGGCATCGAGGGGGTGGTTAGACGTGCCCTACGCTTCCAGCGTGCTCCAAGCAACGTTCCGATTCATCGTCTCTTCGTCCCCGACTCTGTCCGGTCCCGGGTGCTGCTGTGGGGCCATACCAGCCGGTTCGCCTGCCACCCGGGCGTTCATCGCACGTTCTCCTTCCTGGCTCGTCGTTTCTGGTGGCCCACCATGCGGAACGACGTCAAGGAGTTCGTATTGGCCTGCGCGGTCTGTGCCCGCAGCAAGGCCTCGCACCAGGCACCCTCCGGGCTGTTACAGCCACTTCCCGTTCCGAGCCGTCCTTGGTCACATGTGGCGCTAGACTTCGTCACAGGTCTTCCCTCCTCCCAGGGAAACACTTGCCTTCTGACCGTGGTGGATCGATTCAGCAAGGGGGTTCACCTCGTGGCCCTTTCCAAGCTTCCCTCGGCGGCCGAGACGGCGGACCTCCTGACTCACCACGTGTTCCGCCTTCATGGTTTTCCCCAGGACATCGTCTCTGACCGGGGGTCCCAGTTCACCTCCCAGGTATGGCGGGCTTTTTGCAAGGAATTGGGGGCGACGGTCAGTCTTTCCTCTGGTTATCATCCCCAGACTAACGGACAAACGGAGAGGATGAACCAGAGCGTGGAGTCTGCTCTTCGGTGTGTGTGGCAGCCGAGAGACCAGCTTCCTGGAGCCGTTTCCTTCCCTGGGTCGAGTACTCCATCAACTCCATGGTCAGTTCCGCCACCGGCCTCTCACCATTTGAGGTTTCCCTGGGCTACCAACCCCCTCTTTTCCCCGCACAGGAGACGGAGGTGGCAGTTCCCTCCGTGCAGGTCCACCTCGACCGCTGCCGACGGGTCTGGGAGATCACCAGGACCGCGCTGCTCCGGACATCTGAGCGCGCCTGTCGTGGGGCCGACCGGCGCCGGGTTCCTGCGCCGACTTACCACCCTGGGCAGAGGGTGTGGCTTTCCGCGAAGGACCTCCCGCTTCGGTCCTCGGCCAAGAAGCTTAACCCCCGTTTCGTCGGACCTTTCGAGGTTCTGAAGGTACTCAGTCCGGCGGCTCTGCGTCTGAAACATCCTGCGTCCATGCACATTCACCCCGTTTTCCATGTCTCCCGGGTTAAGCCTGTCTCCCTCAGTCCCCTGATGCCTCCAGCTCCTGATCCTCCGCCTCCCGAGATGGTGGATGGTCACCCCCAGTGGCAGGTCCGCCGGTTGATGGGCGTTCGACGGCGGGGTCGGGGGTTCCAGTACCTGGTGGACTGGGAGGGTTACGGCCCGGAGGAGCGGAGCTGGGTCTCCCGACAGCTCATCGTGGATCCCGGCCTGATCACGGACTTCCATCGTGCCCATCCGGACGAGCCAGGTCGGCCTGGTCGCCGGGTGGCTCCCGTGGAGGGGGGGGTACTGTGAGGTTTTGTCCGCTGCTCACCTACTCGCTCTGTTCCTTTAAGCCTACTCGCTCTGTTCCTTTAAGTTTTCAGTTAATTAATTGCATTCTCCTCTTCACACGCTTCTTCCTGTAGACGCCGTTTGATTGGTGCTTCCCCAACCACACGCTTGTCAATCTCATCCCGCAGCTGTCACAGCTTGTCATTAAGCATTCCTTTTGATTATATATACCCCGATTCCCCATCAAGTGTTGTTGGATCGTTTTGATATATTATCAGCATTTGCCGTTCCTTCCTTGCCTGCTGTTTTCCCTGTGCTTTGCCTCCCAGGACACTCAAGAAGTATTCCGCTTGGACAACCCGTTCCCCGTAACGACGCGCTCGCCCTGTTTGATCCTGCTCTCTTTACGCACAGCGCCTGGGTGAGTTTTGCAAGACAGTCTTTTGTCCCTATCGTTTTTCGTGTGTGTAGACACTGAAGAGATCCTGCTTTTTGTTCGGTCTGTCACTCACCCTGTGCCTGCTTTTTGGATTGTTCATTTGGGATAATATTTGCTTGAACTTTGCTCACTGTGTGTATTCACACCGAAGATATTATCACTTGGATTATTATTGGGACATCGCTCACTGTGTGTATTCGCACCGAAGATTCTATCACTTGGATTGTTGTTGGGACATTGCTCACAGTGTGTATTTACACCGAAGATTCAGTCACTTGGATTACCTGTTTTGGGACAAGTCACTTCTCCTGTCACCTGTTCTGTTCCCAACTGTACTCTGAGCTAACCCGCTCTCTCTCTCTCTCTCTCTCTGTCCCGTTACCACCTCGGAGAGCTGCCGAGAGGATTCTGCAGAGCGGCTCTGACGTCACTGTCAGATTCCTCAGACTAACCTTCCCGGGAGAAGCTGCAGAGCAGCAACATTCTTCTAATGCTTGTATCCCAGTCTTTGTTTGTTTTCAACCAAGTTCTTGCTGCTATTTTGTGAAATAAAACAAGCCCTAGTTTTTGGCAACTCTGAAACAACTCTCTTTGTGTCGTTAGCGTTTGGGGTCGGTGTCAAACCATAACAACATCCACACGCACACACTCACTTTAAACAAACAACACACTGCAGCACCCACTCTCCACACTTTAGAACACCTAAACACACTTTATATTTATTGGTAAATGTTTTGCACTACAACCCATACCTCAGTACACCTTACTGTAAATTGTACCTAAATTGTACCTCATCCCATTTCTGCTTTGCACTATATAGTATATTGTATATTAGTATATTGCATAGTATATTGTATATTGTATGGTAACTCAGTTACTTCTATTCTGCATGTATATACTGAACACTGTGTCTATGTACGTGACTTCTATTTTTTACTTCTATTTTTACATGCTATACTATTTTATTTCATACTTATCTTTTGTCTAGCACAGTCTCTGGAGCGTAACAGAAAGAAGCATTTTGTATAAAAGTATTCTGTATGACAACTATTAAAGAAACTTGAACTTGAACTTGGACTACATTTTTTTTTTATTGTCAATGTCCATAAGGCAATTGCAGTGTATTTATTCTGCATATATCCCTCCTAGATACACATGGTAACTTACACTTGTGTATTTCACGAGATGTCAGAGCACACAGGGGGTCGCCCCACAGTTGCAGTTCCCCTGGAGCCTTTTGCTCAAGGGCACGTAGGCAGACTGTGGTCACCAGCCACCCTTCAGTCACTGACTCATCATTCTGCCAGTGCCTGGGATTCAAACCAGAAACCTTTCGGTCACTGGTCGGCCTCTGTTAACCTCTCTGTACGATCTTACCGACATGCAAAGAACCACTACCGGATCTGCTCTTGCATGGTCTCCTTCATGTCCGGCCCCTCCACATCTCGCAGGTTTCTGGTGATGGCCACCATGGACTCCTGGTATTCCTCCTCGTTCTCTCCCTGTTTACTCCGTCTGCGAGCTTTGGTAGCCTGGGCGGAGGTGGTGGCAGGGGCGGGCTGCTGCTGCTTTGGGTCCAAAGCCTGAGAGAAGACATTCATACAGCGTCTCTAGGATACAGTGTCTGTCTAACAATGTATACAAATGATGGAGAGTGCAAGACTGCGTGTTGATGGAACTTCAAGAGATTTATTTAAGAGATTTATTCGTCACATACATACACGAGACATGTAGTGAAATGAAGGTGGCCATGCCCGCCTTGATTGTGCAAAGAAATACAAATAAAATAGATAATAAATAGACATGATAAAAGGTACTAATATAAAATACTATACAATGCTAAGCTTACGAATGAAAGGTAATGAGTCCTATATACACTACTATACAATATGCTATACAATATACATTTATGCTATATGTAACTATACTATGCAAAAACATACATTTATGTTTTTTAAAGAACTTTGTGAGTCTACGTTGACCACGCCCAGAGACAACCAGTGTCGTGTCTGTTTAACTCACCAGACACAACCAGTGTCACGTCTGTTTAACTCACCAGACACAACCAGTGTCACGTCTGTTTAACTCACCAGAGACAACCAGTGTCATGTCTGTTTAACTCACCAGAGACAACCAGTGTCACGTCTGTTTAACTCACCAGACACAACCAGCGTCATGTCTGTTTAACTCACCAGACACAACCAGTGTCACGTCTGTTTAACTCACCAGACACAACCAGTGTCACGTCTGTTTAACTCACCAGAGACAACCAGTGTCACGTCTGTTTAACTCACCAGAGACAACCAGTGTCACGTCTGTTTAACTCACCAGACACAACCAGTGTCATGTCTGTTTAACTCACCAGAGACAACCAGTGTCATGTCTGTTTAACTCACCAGAGACAACCAGCGGCACGTCTGTTTAACTCACCAGACACAACCAGTGTCACGTCTGTTTAACTCACCAGAGACAACCAGTGTCACGTCTGTTTAACTCACCAGACACAACCAGTGTCATGTCTGTTTAACTCACCAGAGACAACCAGTGTCACGTCTGTTTAACTCACCAGAGACAACCAGTGTCATGTCTGTTTAACTCACCAGAGACAACCAGCGTCACGTCTGTTTAACTCACCAGACACAACCAGTGTCACGTCTGTTTAACTCACCAGAGACAACGTTAGGTTATGACTATAACCAAGTTCTGTTAGTTAGGGCGATGCTTGGCTTCGCCTTCTGCACTATCTCGCGTACGTGCACGCGTACTGAATAAACCACAAATGTACCTCTAATACCAGTATTAGTCTGACCACACCCCTCATCAGCTTACCTTCATAAGCAGGTGTGTGGTCACCTGCTCTCCTCCTTCCCAAGCTTTCACCACAAGGTGAGGTCAAGGGCTGCAGCGGCCGTCCGAAGCCAAGCATCGCCCTAACTAACAGAACTTGGTTATAGTCATAACCTAACGTTCTGTATCGTTAGGGCTCAGCTTGGCTTCGCCTTCTGCACAAGGGAGGCCAAGCGGAGCCACTTGGCTGACAAATACACCCCGCTGACAGCCCCCCAAAACCATCAGAACAGGGAGGGCCGAGCCCCCCCGACCCCCCCTAATGGAGGGTATCCCCCCTATTAGAGGCTTCACGGGAAGGCGACGGACCCGACCGTGCGAAGAGCTCTCAAGCAACTTAACGCACAGGGTGAGCAGACCGTGGCTTGACCCCACGACTACACACACGCACAACCCGCATGCCACCCGGGAACGAACGGAGGAACAACCTCGTTACTGCCCCCAGAATCACGGGGTCAAGGGCAAACCCAACCCCGTGGCAAGGCCGTAGCAGCGGAGCGCGAAGGAAGACCCAGACCCACCAAAGGGACTGGACCCCCGGAATGGGGGCCCGGAGAAGTCCATGATGCCAGCATCAAGACCCCACCAGGGGGGCACCTAGTGACCCCGCCCCTCACATCGCCAGCGTATTCGGACAAAGGCCCCTCAGCCGAGCGGGCCCTGTCCCCCTCAACAGCACACCGCCTGGAACACAAGCCCTGCAACAGGCAGACAGCATGGTCATAACACACAAGAGTTAACCAACGGAACAGGCAGTGCACCGGGGAAGACCAGGCAACAGGCTGTCAACCCAAGCCTGGAACAACTGCGGACGAGGCAGGCGCCAGAAAGGACAGCCGAAACAGCCGCCCCGGCGGAAGGGGCGTATGCTGGCGTTGTCGCATAACCAAGCTTTCAACAGCACGTCAGGAGCGGGATCCGTAGACCACACGGCCCCTGACAGCTGCCCACAGAAAAGCCCATACGATCGGCAGACGTCATGAACGTGCAGGGGCACCCTCAACCGGAGAACCGGGAGTTGACACTGCAGCAACACACCAGAGAACCAACCACCCAGGCATCACCCCATGCAACGGTTGGTCCCATAACCCCTCAGGAAAACCCCGAAACGCACCGGCGGTACCACCGCAGCCCGCGTTCCGGTTCCCAACAGGGCCATCCCGGGCCTACAGGTCAACGGGCATCACCCCGGACCGGGCCCGGCGATACGGGGAGCACAGGATCCCAAAGGAGGTTAACCCCACCCAACAGGCTCCTCAGCGCCAAAACGCAAGAGAAGAGCGTAATATGGAAGACCAGCCCCCAGCACCCCGCACTCGGTACCAACAAGGGGTCCCATAACGCACAACCCTGTGACACCCGGATCGACCTAGCATTTTTCCCCCCGAAAAAACCCTAAGTCCCTCAGGGTACCAGAACAGCAGATCTGCATCCCCAGCGGACAACGGGTGCACTGATCTGGACCAGCGCGACCAGAACCAGTCCCGTGCCCTAACCACGCCGACCTGCCAACCACAGGAGAAGGGGCAGATATGCGCGTCTGATCCCAACATAAAAAGAAGGCGCCACCCAGACGTGTCGGTATGAACCGCGTCCGGCGGCCCACCCCTAGGGCGTGAGACCCTTCCCATATGCCCAGACCCATTCCGTCATCATCCCCTGACATGAACGGGAACCCATCGACAACACACAGGATGTCGGAAGAGGAAAAACCCCCATCCCAATTGCTCCATAAAAACGCTGTTTCACCAAAGCAAACGAGGCGCGCCAGTCAGCAACGGCCAAAGCACATCCTGAGCCAGCACTATGTGTGCGTTTGGACATACCCACATCAACAATAGGCCGGCTAGACCACCATATTGAATCCCCAAGACGCCCAGGGAAACGACAAGAGGGGCGAGATGCAATCAACTCCATGAATGAACATTCAACTCTTTATAAAATAAAGAAAAGGCATCACATGTATGACCTAACTGCACAGCTGGGAGTAAAAAACCCTGTGTTTTCACATGATTTTAATCCAGTCACTCCTCTTAATCAGAGTGTAAGACCAGATTCCCCCAGAAACACCTTCCCACATGAGACCACGGTCAAGAAAAAGATATGTAAACTGTGAGACACGTGACCAACAGACTCAAGTTTGACACAAAAACGAGCGCAGCAGGTTAAGTCCTGCGCTCTACCCTCGACATCTTTACGACACCAGCTCATGGAAGGCGTCGCCATAGCAACAACGCTATAACGGGCGGGGAAAACCCACCGGATCCTGTCATAACAGGAGTCGGTAGAATACCCCTCCCCCCCCCCCCCTCCCCCGCCAAGCACTGGCTTGGCCCTGACTGGCTCAGCAGGAGGGTCAACAACCTCTAAACCAATCAAGTGGGTAAAGGAGGGGTTTATCCGACACCCCCTCCCGAAAAACACACCTTCTATCCCTACACACAGAAAACAACCGTAGCCATTTTGAAAACCTCTGGTAGAACAAAACACATATAGCATAAGCTAATACAATGTTAGCTACCCACAAAGTGTAAAAGGGTTTACAACAAAAAACACAAGTCGCCTGTGCGTGAATCCCATACCCGCAGCCTAAGCTATAGGAAGACGTTGAACGAGAGTAATGGCTAGGCCATGAAAAGTGTGTACGAGCATTACTGCAACTAACAACACAGCGTTGTGAACACATACTTAGTTAAAGCAATGGAATATCACCAGTTCTAATTGCATGTGGAGCATCAAGCTAATAGAACCTATTACCGAGTGTAAGTTGCAGACCTTGCTTAAAAACTCGTAACACAACACAACTCATTCCCCCAACGTAACAGGGTAGATTCATAAAACACAACCCCACCACATGATTTGTATTGAAGAAACACACAGTTTGTTCGGCCAACCACAGTCCCCCTTATATCAGGGAACTTTTTTATTAAATAAATAATATGTGATCAAGGCACAAAATCATAGGGGGGCCGGGGAGGGTGTAGAGGAGGGGACACAGAGGGGGAAAAGTCACTCAGCGGCGCCTGCCACCTCGCGCCGCTCGAGTCTGGCCACCCCGGGGAGCCCCGGAGGGACGGTAGTTTACAGTCTGCTGGACACGACGTTCCCTACCGTCTCCTCCGGTCTGGGATGGGCCGGCGGTGGCTGAAGCGTCGCCTCGTCTCCTAGCCCTCTTGGCAGGGCCAGCAGCGGCGGCGGGAGCAGTGGTAGCGGCGACGGAGACAGCTCGACGTCGCGGAAGCCTTCTGCCCCCACCGGCAAGGACGGGAGGCGGAAAATGGGGTTGGAGGATGGATCTCTCCTCTGCCATCTCTCTGCATGTTGAGGTCATCAATAGCAGGGCCTTCCCGAACAGGCCAGCGTCGGAGAGGTCGGCCGTCAGAAGAGGGGCTCTCTTCTTCTCAGGTACACGAGCCTGCTCCAGCCAAAGGTGACGCTGGCCCAGGGTGGCCAGGGCGCGCACTTTACCCATGGCTATGGCTAGCACCTGGGAGAGGTGCAGCACAGCTCCCGCAGCCTGGGTGATCTGATCGCACCTCACCTCGTTCAGATCCGCGCCGCCCGTCATTATCCCCGATACAAATCTAGCCAGGTGGGCGATGTTAGAAGCCGCAGCCAGCGACTGTGTACCGGCGATAAATGACTGGTCACCCCAATAAGCCAATCGCCTAGCCGACCTCCCCTGGAGGACCGGCTTGCATAGGGGCTCCCACACCATATCCGGACAGAGGAGCGCGGCCATCGGATTGTCAAGCCGAGGTACGCCCTCCCCCATACCTTTGACCAACCCCGACACCCGCGTAACTGGTACGTAGGCGGGAGTCAGTCCCATGATGTTGGAGACCGCCTGGCCCCGACGAACATAGGCCCCCATCGATGGGAAAAATGGGTAGACAACGTCCACCCCTCTCACCGGGGGACGCTGCCAGGGATGGCCTATGAGGTCATCAGGGACAGGAGCAGGCAATGGCTGCGGCAGCGGCACACCGTTTGCAGCGGCGGCTACCGCCATGAGCTCGGGAAACAAGGCCCGCAGTTCCCCCTGCGGACCCTCCTCCACCGACCCCGCATCCCTCGCATACAGCAGGCTGCGACTGGTCAAGGAGCCACAATCCGATGCGGCCGACAGTAGGGCATCCTGTTGATGAGGCCAAGGTGGTTCCCCGACATCCTCGAACAAGGCGCCCCGTGGAGCCATTTCCCCCCACCCCGGGGTCTCCGGAGGAGGGATACTCTCCTCCACGGGACCATCATACAAGAACCCGTCCGCCTCCTCCATGAAGTCTTCAGTTTCCATCAGAAATCCAGAGTCGGACGCGGCCTCGCTGGTCTCCAGCAATTCCCCAAACCCAGGCCGTTCGCGTCTGCACGCCACCATGTGACGACGTGAGCGAGCAGACGCAAAAAGTTTTCGTCGCAAATCCCCTGGCTCTAAGACAATCCCCCGTTCATCAACGGGCGATTCCCCAGAAACAGAGGAACCAGAGTCGAGATCAGGCCATCGCCGGAGCGACGGCTCCGAACCCTCGGCTCGTCGGTGAGGAAAACTATCCACCGGCAGTCTCCCGGGCTGGGTCGGCAACCACGAGAGTGGCAACAGCCCAGCACCGGAACGCACGACGGAGGCGGGAATGGAGAATCGGTGGTGAAGAGTAGGTCTAGCGGGTCTACTCTCCGCGGAATACATTATGACCCAAACCTTTTTCTTATATAAACAAGTGAGAGAAGAAAAAGGTTAGGCACAATGTAAACCTAGTCACAACTCTTTTCAACTTATCAACGACACGTCAAGTGGGGTACTACCGAGGCACTTCCTTGTGGTGAAAGCGAGAAGGAGGAGAGCAGGTGACCACACACCTGCTTATGAAGGTAAGCTGATGAGGGGTGTGGTCAGACTAATACTGGTATTAGAGGTACATTTGTGGTTTATTCAGTACGCGTGCACGTACGCGAGATAGTGCAGAAGGCGAAGCCAAGCTGAGCCCTAACGATACAGAACCAGTGTCATGTCTGTTTAACTCACCAGACACAACCAGCGTCACGTCTGTTTAACTCACCAGAGACAACCAGTGTCACGTCTGTTTAACTCACCAGACACAACCAGTGTCACGTCTGTTTAACTCACCAGACACAACCAGTGTCATGTCTGTTTAACTCACCAGAGACAACCAGTGTCACGTCTGTTTAACTCACCAGACACAACTAGGGTCACGTCTGTTTAACTCACCAGAGACAACCAGTGTCATGTCTGTTTAACTCACCAGAGACAACCAGTGTCACGTCTGTTTAACTCACCAGAGACAACCAGCGTCATGTCTGTTTAACTCACCAGAGACAACCAGCGTCACGTCTGTTTAACTCACCAGACACAACCAGCGTCATGTCTGTTTAACTCACCAGAGACAACCAGTGTCACGTCTGTTTAACTCACCAGACACAACCAGCGTCACGTCTGTTTAACTCACCAGAGACAACCAGTGTCACGTCTGTTTAACTCACCAGAGACAACCAGTGTCACGTCTGTTTAACTCACCAGACACAACCAGTGTCACGTCTGTTTAACTCACCAGACACAACCAGCGTCACGTCTGTTTAACTCACCAGACACAACCAGTGTCACGTCTGTTTAACTCACCAGACACAACCAGTGTCACGTCTGTTTAACTCACCAGAGACAACCAGTGTCACGTCTGTTTAACTCACCAGACACAACCAGTGTCATGTCTGTTTAACTCACCAGAGACAACCATTGTCATGTCTGTTTAACTCACCAGAGACAACCAGTGTCACGTCTGTTTAACTCACCAGAGACAACCAGTGTCATGTCTGTTTAACTCACCAGAGACTACCAGTGTCGTGTCTGTTTAACTCACCAGACACAACCAGTGTCATGTCTGTTTAACTCACCAGAGACAACCAGTGTCACGTCTGTTTAACTCACCAGAGACTACCAGTGTCGTGTCTGTTTAACTCACCAGACACAACCAGTGTCATGTCTGTTTAACTCACCAGACACAACCAGTGTCACGTCTGTTTAACTCACCAGACACAACCAGCGTCACGTCTGTTTAACTCACCAGACACAACCAGTGTCATGTCTGTTTAACTCACCAGACACAACCAGTGTCACGTCTGTTTAACTCACCAGAGACAACCAGTGTCATGTCTGTTTAACTCACCAGACACAACCAGTGTCATGTCTGTTTAACTCACCAGAGACAACCAGTGTCACGTCTGTTTAACTCACCAGACACAACCAGCGTCACGTCTGTTTAACTCACCAGACACAACCAGTGTCATGTCTGTTTAACTCACCAGACACAACCAGTGTCACGTCTGTTTAACTCACCAGAGACAACCAGTGTCACGTCTGTTTAACTCACCAGAGACAACCAGTGTCACGTCTGTTTAACTCACCAGAGACAACCAGTGTCACGTCTGTTTAACTCACCAGAGACAACCAGTGTCACGTCTGTTTAACTCACCAGACACAACCAGTGTCACGTCTGTTTAACTCACCAGAGACAACCAGCGTCACGTCTGTTTAACTCACCAGAGACAACCAGTGTCATGTCTGTTTAACTCACCAGACACAACCAGTGTCACGTCTGTTTAACTCACCAGAGACAACCAGTGTCACGTCTGTTTAACTCACCAGACACAACCAGTGTCACGTCTGTTTAACTCACCAGACACAACCAGTGTCACCTCTGTTTAACTCACCAGACACAACCAGTGTCACGTCTGTTTAACTCACCAGACACAACCAGTGTCACGTCTGTTTAACTCACCAGAGACAACCAGTGTCATGTCTGTTTAACTCACCAGAGACAACCAGCGTCACGTCTGTTTAACTCACCAGACACAACCAGTGTCACGTCTGTTTAACTCACCAGAGACAACCAGTGTCACGTCTGTTTAACTCACCAGACACAACCAGTGTCATGTCTGTTTAACTCACCAGAGACAACCAGTGTCACGTCTGTTTAACTCACCAGAGACAACCAGTGTCATGTCTGTTTAACTCACCAGAGACAACCAGCGTCACGTCTGTTTAACTCACCAGACACAACCAGTGTCACGTCTGTTTAACTCACCAGAGACAACCAGTGTCATGTCTGTTTAACTCACCAGACACAACCAGCGTCACGTCTGTTTAACTCACCAAAGACAACCAGTGTCACGTCTGTTTAACTCACCAGACACAACCAGTGTCACGTCTGTTTAACTCACCAGACACAACCAGTGTCATGTCTGTTTAACTCACCAGAGACAACCAGTGTCATGTCTGTTTAACTCACCAGAGACAACCAGTGTCACGTCTGTTTAACTCACCAGACACAACTAGAGTCACGTCTGTTTAACTCACCAGAGACAACCAGTGTCATGTCTGTTTAACTCACCAGAGACAACCAGTGTCACGTCTGTTTAACTCACCAGAGACAACCAGTGTCACGTCTGTTTAACTCACCAGACACAACTAGTGTCACGTCTGTTTAACTCACCAGAGACAACCAGTGTCATGTCTGTTTAACTCACCAGAGACAACCAGTGTCACGTCTGTTTAACTCACCAGAGACAACCAGCGTCATGTCTGTTTAACTCACCAGAGACAACCAGCGTCACGTCTGTTTAACTCACCAGACACAACCAGCGTCACGTCTGTTTAACTCACCAGAGACAACCAGTGTCACGTCTGTTTAACTCACCAGACACAACCAGCGTCACGTCTGTTTAACTCACCAGAGACAACCAGTGTCACGTCTGTTTAACTCACCAGAGACAACCAGTGTCACGTCTGTTTAACTCACCAGACACAACCAGTGTCACGTCTGTTTAACTCACCAGACACAACCAGTGTCGTGTCTGTTTAACTCACCAGACACAACCAGTGTCACGTCTGTTTAACTCACCAGACACAACCAGTGTCATGTCTGTTTAACTCACCAGAGACAACCAGCGTCACGTCTGTTTAACTCACCAGACACAACCAGTGTCACGTCTGTTTAACTCACCAGACACAACCAGTGTCGTGTCTGTTTAACTCACCAGAGACAACCAGTGTTATGTCTGTTTAACTCACCAGACACAACCAGTGTCACGTCTGTTTAACTCACCAGAGACAACCAGTGTCACGTCTGTTTAACTCACCAGACACAACCAGTGTCACGTCTGTTTAACTCACCAGACACAACCAGTGTCACGTCTGTTTAACTCACCAGACACAACCAGTGTCACGTCTGTTTAACTCACCAGAGACAACCAGTGTCACGTCTGTTTAACTCACCAGACACAACCAGTGTCACGTCTGTTTAACTCACCAGAGACAACCAGTGTCACGTCTGTTTAACTCACCAGACACAACCAGTGTCATGTCTGTTTAACTCACCAGACACAACCAGTGTCACGTCTGTTTAACTCACCAGAGACAACCAGTGTCACGTCTGTTTAACTCACCAGAGACAACCAGTGTCACGTATGTTTAACTCACCAGAGACAACCAGTGTCACGTCTGTTTAACTCACCAGACACAACCAGTGTCACGTCTGTTTAACTCACTAGAGACAACCAGTGTCATGTCTGTTTAACTCACCAGAGACAACCAGTGTCACGTCTGTTTAACTCACCAGACACAACCAGTGTCACGTCTGTTTAACTCACCAGAGACAACCAGTGTCACGTCTGTTTAACTCACCAGAGACAACCAGTGTCACGTCTGTTTAACTCACCAGACACAACCAGTGTCACGTCTGTTTAACTCACCAGACACAACCAGTGTCACGTCTGTTTAACTCACCAGACACAACCAGTGTCACGTCTGTTTAACTCACCAGAGACAACCAGTGTCACGTCTGTTTAACTCACCAGACACAACCAGTGTCACGTCTGTTTAACTCACCAGACACAACCAGTGTCACGTCTGTTTAACTCACCAGACACAACCAGTGTCACGTCTGTTTAACTCACCAGACACAACCAGTGTCACGTCTGTTTAACTCACCAGAGACAACCAGTGTCACGTCTGTTTAACTCACCAGACACAACCAGTGTCACGTCTGTTTAACTCACCAGAGACAACCAGCGTCACGTCTGTTTAACTCACCAGACACAACCAGTGTCACGTCTGTTTAACTCACCAGAGACAACCAGTGTCACGTCTGTTTAACTCACCAGACACAACCAGTGTCACGTCTGTTTAACTCACCAGAGACAACCAGTGTCATGTCTGTTTAACTCACCAGACACAACCAGTGTCACGTCTGTTTAACTCACCAGAGACAACCAGCGTCACGTCTGTTTAACTCACCATGCCCAGAAATATCAGCTCTTCCTCACGTTCCTTTAAGGTCCTCTTCCTCTGTATGTAGCCTTTCCACACCTGAGAATGAAGTCTTCATTTGTCATCATTTGTATCTCGTACAATGAGAAGTTGTACATCTCAGAGCTCATGTCTATGAAACCATGTGATTATCTGTATCTAGCGAGGGAGGGAGGGAGGGAGGGAGGGAGGGAGGGAGGGAGGGAGGGAGGGAGGGAGGGGGGGAGGGGGGGAGGGAGGGGTAATGTACATAGTGATGTAGCTACACTACCCCCCCTGATGAGCACGGTGCACACAGTACCTTCTGGATGCAGACCACAGCCGAGTCAATAGCAGCTGCCCCCAGATCCCTGTCACGGTCCCAGCTCTGCCTCTCCTTTCCCCTGTGGATCTCCTTCATGAACATGGCCCTGGTGCGCCCCTGGCGAGCTCTCTCTGCTACCTGGATGATCCTAACCGCCTCCTCCAGGTCCATTGTTAATGCTACAGACTGACAGGGACAATAGAAGAAGTGGTAAACTGATACTGTAGTAATATGTAGATCAGTGGTTCTCAAACTACGGGTCGCGACCCAAAGTGGGGTCGTGGGTAGGTGACAGCGCATTGGCAAGTAATTTTCTTTAATACAAGAAATACATTTTTTTATATATTTTTGTATGTTCTGGCAACATATTTTGGCTAAATATGCCTCGTTTTATAAATTTGTATTGATAACATAGTGCTGTAATATAATTGTCTAATAAATATGCATGATCAAAGTCAAAAACATGTGCTTTTATTTTGATATTCCTTAATTCCACATTGAAATGACACGATACCTTAAGTGTGGGGTCGCCAAAAAGAATCCTAAATAAAATGGGGGTGTGGTATAAAAAGAAATTTGAGAACCCCTGATGTAGATTATACTGTAAAAATACTGTAATCTTATTTTTGAATGAATGACCAAGTAAATAGTAAATAACATGATCAAGTACAGTATGTTGTTTTTTCCCTCGACTGAACTGTAGCCAGTGTAGAACTCACTTGGGGTCTCTCTGGAGTACCTTCCATCCTGTTGAGGATGTCCTTTAACATCGCCCTTCGCTCCTGTAGCATTTCGCTGCGTTCACTGATGAAATAGCGAGGGATAGGGATCTCTATGTCTGCCTATAAGGGGAAATCAAAGACAACAGCTCTCATGGTTTCGTGGCGATTGAAGAATCTATATAGCATTCCTTCTTTTTTGGGGAAGGGCATTACCATGAGCCAACCTTTACAGTCCCTGCCTGGTTATGAAGTATGTTAAGTGAACGGGGACTGCTGGTCACTTCTGCCCCCAAGACAGCACCTTTATGATATTTAAATCCCTGGACTCTGTATATTATTCTGCCCTCAGATTCATCACTAATTGATTGATTGATTTAAAATTGTATTAACAGATTGCAGAATGGGTACAATACAATTGTTAAGGGGATGCAGACCAGAGAAAGGCTTTCGTCTTGTTTACATCAGGGTCCCCCATTTTCAATTCATCATAACATATATGACATACATGACATACAGATAATGATAGATACAACACTCATCCCTGTGTCCTTTATAAGAAGGTTGGTTGGTCCTCTCTGATGGAGAGGCGCAAAAAAACACTGGTATTTGTTCATTTTTAAGGCCATTTTTGGTAAGCTACCTCCTTATACAAAATCATTATTGGAATGGAATGTTGGTACCTATGGATCCCATTCTAGTGACTGGCTGGTCCTTAAGGTCCAGTTTGCTCGTAAACAGGGTAAATATGCATTTTGCTATGATGCCCCTAGCTCATGGAATGAACTCCAACAGTCCTTAAAGCTTGAGATTCTCCCCTCTGGTGCAGAGTTTAAAACCTTGATCTCCAACCTTTGTCAATCAAGTTGTATGTGTTTTAATAGATTTGTTATCCTTACTACTTTTATCCTTACTCGCCGTGTTGTCTTATTGTTATGATTTTATGTGCTGTGTGATTTTATATGCCCTTTTCTTTGCTTATTTCTGTATGTACACTCGACGTGACTGTAAATGAGGGAAACCTCAGTTGCCTTTCGAGTTTAAATAAAGGTTTAAATTAAATTAAATATTTATGTTGATTGTTAAACTGTGTGGGTATCAAACAGGAGACTATCTGGTATCAAACAGGAGGAAAGACTGTCAGGTTTTGGGCTGTGTGGGTATCAAGCAAGAAAGACTGTCAGGTTTTAAACTGTGTGGGTATCAAACAGGAGGAAATACTGTAAGTAGATCAGGTTTTAAACTATGAAAGACTGGGTTTTAAACTGTTTAAACAGTAATTGTAATTGTTTAAACTGTTCTGTAAAGCGTGGGCACTGCACTATTGCATTATTTTATTCTGTCTATTCTATTTTACTAACTATTTTATTGCACTGCACTATTTTACTCTTGTCTATTATATTTTACTCTTTTATTAAAAATGTTAATTGTTGTGCACCCAAGTGGCGACCCATGTAACGCACTGCATCGCAAAGCGGCTGACTGGGGTTCAAATCCCGGACCCGGCGTCCTTTGCCGAATGTCTTCCCCCCGCTCTGTCTCCCGTTCTTCCTCTCTCTCTCCCTCTACCGGACTGCCCGGTAGTACAAACAAATAAAAATCTACCAAAAACATAATTAAATTTTTTTTTAATGTAATTGTCTATATTATGAGTAGGCCTATCAGTGATAATTAAACCATAAACAAAGAGGCCTATTAAGATGTTAGATCCTAATGTGAAAAACTATGTGATTTAATGTTCTATGCCTTACCTTGAATTTGTCTATTTTGCTGCTGTCTATTTTATGCTCATTGTATACTTGTTTTATGTCTGCACTTCATGTGTAACGGAGGTACCGCATGTCTATCCACAGTCACGAGGGACTTGTATAGTGAAGTGGCTGTGGACGTTAAGCGGTACTGCAAGTAAACTCACTCCCCAGAGGCATCCAGACCCAGTACTTAGAAGTGAATTCACCTCAGGCGGTTAGGTGGCCGAGCGGAGATTGCGTTCGTCACCAGCCCCGGAGCTGTGAGCTGGATTCGCCTGTTCGAATCCAGCTCACAGCTCCGGGGTTGTCACCAGCTTGGCTGGCCGTCTGCACCAATACAATTGGCTGTATTAGAGGGTGGGAGAAGCTGGCGGGGTGGGTCCGGGTCGTTGTAAACAGCGACTCCCACAGTTCGGTCGGGGCGCCTGCTAAGCGCGGATTGGACTTGAGGGGGATAGTGTGGTCCTCCCACACGCTATGCCCTCTCAATGAGAATCCGCGCTGCCAGGTGAAAAGAAGCGGTGATTGGCTGGACGTGTGTCGGAGGAAGCACGTGGTAGCCTCCACTCTCCCAGATGATCTGACTGTGGGGGGTAAGTGCGCAGCGACCAGGAAGGGACTGGGAATTGGCATACGACTAACATTGGGATGGGAGAAAATCGGAGGAAAATGGAGGGGGAAAAGACAAAAAAAAAAAAAAAAAAAAGTGAATTCACCTCTTGGTACGGTGGTCTGTGATGCCGCCCGCGGCGCGCGAGGCCGGGGTTCAACTCCCACTCAGGGCGATCCCTTAACAGGGGTCGAATCGAAACACAATGCAGAGCGAGATCACACGGGTCACACATGCATTGCTCTTGATCTGCCAATTTTGTGCACATTTTTGCCTATGTCTTTTTTTTACTGCTGTGAAGCACTTCTTGTATGAAAGGTGCTATACAAATAAAGTGTATTATTATTATTGACTGCTGAGACTCACAGGTGTGAGTTTCAGATCCTGGACCACATCATCCAGGTAGTGGTACTCCGAGAACTCTTTCTCCACCATCTCGTGCTTGAGCTCCAGCACTCTCCCCATCACGCCCTCCAGGACCCCCCGGATCACGCGTCTCTTCTGGGGGTGGACCACCTGGTCGTAGGCCTCCTCCAGCTGCCAGAAGATTTGAATGTAACGTACGTAGAGGGTGGCCACGCGCTGGACGAACACCACCCGGTCCTTTTCTGGACGAGGGGGCTCGACAGGGAGCTCCTGAGTCAGCAGACTGCTCAGCTCCACTTGGGCTTCTGCCCATTGCTTGTTGTACGCACTGGAAAGAGATAAGATGAGATCAGATATTCCTTTACTGATCCCCTTGGGGGAATTTAGGCATTATAGCAGTATGGGGGCGGGGGGGGGGGGGGTACAGGTATGGGCAACAAACTTGCAGTTCCGCGCTCGGGTTCTGCGATCTGATTGGCCACTGACGTACGCTCTCTCTACGCCCAAACAGCGTGTTACGCTAGTTCTGCCTCTAACCTCTAACAGCCTGCAGCCTGCTAGCATTATCGATTTCATAACATAAATGTTCAAAACACGACAAGACAGTTTGCATCACTTCCCACGGTTCTCTGCACTTATTCTACCGGTAGTGCGGTAGTTGTTGCCACGGTATTGGGTCTTTGGGTGAATACTTCATTGGCGGGGAAGAAGAACACTGATAGCGGTGTGTGGACCGTCCTGCGAGCCCCAGACCACCGCCCCGCGAGCCCCAGACCACGTCCCGCGAGCCCCAGACCACCGTCCTGCGAGCCCCATGGGACGAGACCAGGTAGAATTTTAGGCGCACAGGAAATAAGTCTCGCGGGGCGGTGGTCTGGTCACCCAACGACCCAATACCGTGGCAACAACTACCGCACTACCGGTAGAATAAGTGCAGAGAACCGTGGGAAGTGATGCAAACTGTCTTGTCGTGTTTTGAACATTTATGTTGTGTTGATGGAATCATGTTAATATAGAGAGATGAAAACAATACGTTATTTCGATTGATATGAAATCGATAATGCTAGCAGGCTGCAGGCTGTTAGAGGTTAGAGGCAGAACTAGCGTAACGCGCTGTTTGGGCGTAGAGAGAGCGTACGTCAGTGGCCAATCAGATCGCAGAACCCGAACACGGAACTGCAAGTTTGTTGGTAAAAGACACGCTGCCCGGCATGGTAATAGTAAGACATAAATACAGGCAATAAATATTATAGTACAGTAGAAAGGTAAAAATAGGCAGTGTAAACAATATAATTAACTCTGAATATAAGCATATGAGCAAGTAGGCAGTGTGATCAAAGGTGCAGATGAGGGTCTGTAATATGACCTGAATATCAGTTATATTATACATTACAATAAATATGGTTACAATAAACACTAGAATCTAAATATATATGTTACACCCGCTAAGTTCTTAGCTTTAAGAAAGACACAAGAGTGTAGGTTAATTTAACCATAATATTTATTACATAAAAGGAGTGGACAACATTATTATAAGCCCACTTCAACCTCATGCTCAGGAACCCCAATCAGTCTTGACCGGGCAGGGTTTTATTCACAGCAACCTGGTGACACTTCACACAATGAAGGAGAGTAATATCAATTGTCAATAAATAGCATGTCATACGATCAATTGTCAATAAATAGCACTTCATACGATATCGATTGTTAATAAATAGCACTTCACAAAATGAAGGAAACTTTATCACACATCAATAAATACCACGTCAAGAACTGTATAAAAAGGGATGTCAAACTTCTCACAATGAAGTAAACAGATATCCTACCATCCTGATTCAACTTGTGCAAACTGTGCATAATCACGGCATCCATATGATAATGGCACACTAAGCCTGCCCGTGTTCACGTCTGAGAGAGGTACCTTGTACATGGGTTGGTGTTATGGTGGGGGGGAAACGGACACACAAATAAACAAACAAACATACATGTAAAGAAAACTAATCTGGCCCAAGGGCAAGACCCAATTCTTTTTGCCCATCTACCGGCCCATTGGCCCGGGCGGATTAGACATTATATTAAACTACCAAACAATATATACTAAAAGTGTTTCACGGCAAGAGCAGCTGGACCACTGGTGCTCTGGTTCGTCGGTGGTCCTATAATCCTACCGACTACTTTCAATCCCGCTGGGAACCAGGCAAGTGATCTTAGCGTGTAATGCTTGTTCCTGCATTCCGGAGTGAGGTGTGCACCTACCTCACTGCACCGGCCGCAACAAACAATTCCAACTAACGTTCCTCCCGCAGGTAGCCCCCTATAACGGAACCTGGCTCATTGAGGCCCCTCCTCCTTTCTCATTAATGCCACCCGTCACATACACCCCCTCCAAATGTATCGGCGTCCCGACGATATACCAATACAATCTACTACTTGGGGAAAACCTTAAACTGCAGATTTAGGGAGTCTAAACGGATTATCGTGTTTGCCTGCAGTACTCCTATTAGACTTCCTGAGGCCTTCCACCACCACTGGGAAATCTGTCTCCAAGTCACCATCCCCTCCTTCCAACACATCATCCTCTGGACCAAGCTCGGATTCTGACATTGACCCCTCACTATATGACTCCAACGGCCGTCCTTCGGTCAATGTAACATCTGTATCCTCCACCCCATTGTCTCCTCCATCCCCCTGCTCCTCCTGCTCTTCCCCCAAATCATGGCCTGTATCAGGCCTCAACCCACCTATGGGCATACCTCTCATCTCAGTCCGGTGGACATGCCGTACCGGACCATCCTGAACTGCAGGGGTGATGGAGTAGACTACACCACGTTCTGCGGGGCACTGTACCACCCGGTAAGGGGTCGGTTCCCAGACATCCTGAATCTTGTTACGACCCTTCACCCCATGGTTACGGACATATACAAGGTCTCCCTCCCCTATAAATGGATCTCTCACTTGCTCTTCCTGTTTCTTATCTCTGTACTCTCTCCTTGTAGCCAGGCGCTGTCGTACATGGCTATACGCTCCCTCCAGTGACTCCTGGTGCTCCTTTACCCAGTCCTCTAGACCCTGCTCTGCCTCCTCTAACCCCTCCCCTAGCAAAAAATCCACAGGGAGTCGGGGCTCCCGGCCAAACATTAAAAAGTAGGGAGTCATGCCAGTGGACTGATGCACGGTGGTGTTCTAGGCATAGGTTAACTGAGGAAGGTGCCGCGGCCAATATCTCTTCTGGTCTGGGGGCAGTGTGCGCAACAAATCATGTAATGTGCGATTATATCTTTCACACTGACCATTTCCCTGAGGGTGGTAAGGGGTAGTACGAGACTTGCGAATCTTGTAGACCTTGCATAACTGCCTGACCAACCCACTCTCAAAGTTTCTTCCTTGATCTGAATGGATACGTTCAGGAGGACCAAACAAATTAAACCACTGTTTAACCAGAACATCAGCTACGGTACTGGCCCGCTGATCTTTAGTGGGAATGGCCTGGGTGTATTTGGAAAACACATCTGTTAAGACCAGCACATTTTCTCTTCCATTTGAAGCTAGTTCCAACATGGTGAAATCTATAGCCAGGATTTCATGTGGCCTAGAGCAGTGTTTCCCAACCGGTGGTACGCGTACCACTAGTGGTACGTGGGTGGTCCCCAGGTGGTACGTGAAAAGATTTTGAAAAGTAAAAAAAAAAAAAAAAAATTATTAGAAATTGTACAGGAAAACTGTACCCACATAATGAATAATGCATAATCTGTAATAATGTAACCAAAATTGGGGGCATTCAAATTAAGTAATCATTTGCTGGCTATAATTATATTATTATTGGCGCTGAGTTCAGCTTCCCGCCCGCCGGCGCCGGACTGTCTGTCAGCTGTCAGGTATTCATTGAAGCGCTGGTGTTTATTGAGATAAAAATCATTATGGATCAATGGCTGAGTCGAGATGGTTCATCCAGAAACAATGTAAAGCATATAAATTATGTTCGCTTTGCAGTTGGATGAATAGACGGATGTCAGTGGGGAAGCACAACTGATTGCGTTTGTGCGTTACAAAGACACTTTGGAGATGAACGAGCACATTCTGTTTTGCAAGAAACTCATGGGGAGAACTACTGGACTGGACGTTTTTAACGTTATTGACAATTTTTTCTCTCAACACAAGCTGGATTGGAAATACTGCTCATGTGTGCACAGACGGCGTCCAGAGTTAAATTATGTTTTGAATGATGCCGTAAAAGTGATCAACTTCATACAGTCCAGGCCTTTGAATCATAGACTGTTTCAGTCACTTTGTGAAGACGGTGGGTCAGACTCAGAACATAAACAGCTCCTGCTTCACACCGACGGTTATCCCGAGGGAAGACGTTACAGCGAGCAGCTGTTCGAGCTGCGCAATGAAGTGAGGGCATTTCTGTCTGAGCACACACACCCCCTTGTGGCGATGTTCGACGACACAGACTGGGTAGCTCGGCTGGGAAACCTCTCTGACATTTTCAGCAAACTCAACCAGCTGAATCTCTCTCTTCAAGGTAAAGACACAACTGTTCTTAGCTTGTATGACAGGCTCAAGTGTCACATTAATTGGTGAGTTACTAACTTTTTTTTAGTCTTTAAACAATGGCTATTATAATTTATATGATTAGTTATGATTGAATATATGATTTAAGTGTCACATTAATTGTCGCATTGGGTCACAAAGACAAAAATCTCCTCTTCTCTATCTCTCCTCATCACTTCTCTCCTTCTTCCACTCCCAGGTTTCACCTTAGCTACACACACACACACACGCACACACACACACACACACACACACACACACACACAGCCGGTCTGCCACAATATATAGACTATTAATTTATTAATTATACATCCTGGGCATCACCACGATTGATTGCGTAGTAGGTGGTACTTTTGGTTGGCTTGAAATGCTTTGGTGGTACAGTACTCAAAAAAGGTTGGGAACCACTGGCCTAGAGGCCTGTAGACTGCCCATAACTGGTTTAATTTTTGGCTGTACAGCTTTAGCCAACACACATCTCCCACACTGCAGACACCATTTCTCGACATCCCTGTACATATTTGGCCAGTAACACCGCGAACGCGCAAGCTGCAACGTCCGCTCCACCCCCTGATGCCCATGATTATCATGCAGCTGAGTGAGCACATCTTTATGTAAACACTGTGGTAGTACAAGCTGATAGATCTCCTTACCACCATCAGGAGATTTACACTGTCGATACAGCACTGTCCCTTCCTCTCTCAGGCGCCCCCATTGGCGTGCAAGCTCCTTGGTACCCTGGCCAAACCTCTCCCTCTCCTTTGCATCGGGTGGCCTGGCTTTTCTCCAACAGGCCAACAGTGGTCCAATAACTGGATCTTGTTCTTGCAACACGGCTAGGCTCTCCTTGGAACAACCTGGAAGCACAGAAATGTCAGACTGGATGCCAAAGAGCCCTTCCTCCCAGACATCTTCCTCCTCCGAGGCCTCAGTCGTACTGGGCTCCCTGTACCGGCGAGACAAGGCATCCGCATTACCATTCCTAGTCCCAGGACGATATTTTAAAGTAAGGTTAAATGGAGCCAGCTCGCCTGCCCATCGTTGCTCTACTGCACCAAGTTTAGCTGTGTCTAGGTGGGTAAGTGGGTTGTTATCTGTATATACAGTGCAGGAACCCCCTAACAGATACCCTCTGAATTTCTCCGACACTGCCCACTTAAGAGCAAGAAACTCTAGTTTCATAGAGCTATAGTTCTGCATGTTCTTTTCTGTAGGTTTAAGTGCCCTACTAGCATAAGCGACAGGCCTGAGCTTCCCTCCATGTTCCTGGCAAAGTACTGCCCCCAACCCCGCATGACTAGCATCAATCTGTAACACAAATGGCCTATGAAAATCTGCATAGGCCAACACTGGTGCAGAGATCAGCGCCGTCTTTATCTGGCCAAAATTCTCTTCACACTCTGGTGTCCAGACCGGGGCCAGTGGCTTCCTGGGAGTCTTACCCTTTTTTATGCCTGGGGACAATTGTGCTGCTGCATGATTTAAAGGAGCAGCCATCTTTGCAAACCCAGCTATAAAGCGCCGATAGTAACTAGCAAACCCCAGGAAAGATTTGAGCTCGGCCAGATTAGTGGGGGTCCGCCACTCCTTCACAATTGCTACCTTGTCCGGGTCTGTTGCCACTCCCTCAGCCGAAACTACATGGCCCAGATATTTCACTTGCCTCTGAAAGAAATGGCATTTAGAACCCTTTACCTTGAGCCCCTGCTTCTGTAGCCGAGAGAAAACTTCCTCCAGCCTCTCTATGTGCTGCTGAACAGAGGAAGAGAACACAATCACATCATCAAGGTACAGTAAAACAGACTGATAACGGCAATCTCCGAACATGCGCTCCATAAGGCGTTGAAAAGTGCTAGGAGCATTGCACAATCCAAATGACATCCTATTAAATTCGAATAGACCGAATGGAGTACAGAATGCCGTCTTTGCCCTATCCTTTTCCACAACCTCCACTTGGTTGTAGCCACTGGCTAAGTCCAGAGTTGAAAACCATTTAGCTCCCACCAGTCCATCTAATGACTCCTCAATCCGTGGCAAAGGGAACGCATCTTTCCTAGTCTTAGCATTGAGGCGACGATAGTCTACACACATTCGGTTTCCGCCGTCTTTCTTCTGTACCATGACAATGGGTGATGCATAAGGGCTACAACTCTCTCTGATGATCTGGCTGTCCAGCAGTTGTTTTATGTGGGCCCTCACCATATCATATTGAGACGGGATGATGCGACGGTACGGCTGCCGTACAGGAGCATCATCTAGCAGGGGGATCTCATGCTGAATCAGATTGGTACAGCCCAAATCAGCTTCACTTTTTGCAAACAGACTGTTATATTTATTAATCAAAGCTGCCGCTTGTTGTTGCTCAGATGCATCTAATCCCTCAAAAGAATTAGGCAAAACCCAGTCAGCCCCCCCCCCAGCTTCAGTTCCTGGAAGGGACACAGATGCTGTGCACTCATTGTTAATCACATCCCTGCGAAACTCAACCTGAGGAGCTGGTTCTGATACTATAGTTACCATGCTCACCGTAGCGATGACCCTGCGTGGGGTTAGCCAAACATCAGAGTAGCCCACATTAGTGATTGGTACATATGTTATCCCTGCTTCAGCTGTCACTAGGGCAGGTGAAACCAACAGCCCTTCTGGAAGTACCCCCTCACCTGGCCGTAATGGCTCCACCAATAATTCCATGTGCTGCTGTGAATGGACCTTAGGACATGTTACAGGGACCATTATTAATGTACCGGCAGCTACACAAAATGGCCGCTTACCTCTCACTCTGACTCTGAAGGGCTCAGGGGAATTGGCCATGGTCTCCTCCACTTGGCAGTGTCTAAGGGCTCGTCTCCATTCCGGGGCCTCTGTCACTCTAGGATCCTCAAAAAGACTAGAGCCAGACTGTACAAACAACTCCTGATAAAACCCTTTGATTACATTCATACCCAGTACTCCCGGGGTTAACCTTTTTTTATGCTGCATTTGAGGGTCATCTGCATCTCTGACTACCAGGACACCCCTGCCCGTGATACATTTTCCCAAAATCGTGATGTCCAACTCCAAATAACCCAGGTATGGCAGCTCTAGACCATTTCCTGCCCGAAGATCTAACCATGCACACTCACGTAACTGAGCATCGGTGAGGTGACCAAAATGTTCTTAAAAAAAACTCTCAGTCATCGTTGTGACCATGGACCCAGTATCCAATAATGATGGAACCACAATTTCCCCCATCTTAACCTCCACTACTGGACATTCACTCACAAGTGTCGACATAACAGATGGATTTCGTCCTGAATCAAGCTTAGTCTCAGGGTTTATATGACTTTGCTCGGTAGTAGTGGGCTCTCGTCCCTCTGCTTGGCCTGGTCCCTTTTTGGGCTGGGATGTTTTTGGGAGAGCTGCAGTGCAGTAACGTGCTATATGGCCCCTTTGATCACACCGAAAACAGATAGGCTTTCCATCAGGAGCAGGAGCTCTTCTAAATCTAGATGGAGGTTGAGCCCCACCTTCCTGTTTGAAGGGCTGCAATGCTTTCATTAGCACATCCAATTGTCTCTGTTGAGCCTCAATGAGGGCTTTCAGTTCAGAATAACTTGATTTATTTTCAATTGGCTCGCAGGACACTTGTGCCTGGACTTCATTCGAAAATGGAGGGGAGTGATTATCCTTTTTAAATGACCGTTTTTCACACTGCGCTGTCCACTCAACAGCCTCCCTCCGTACATCCCTAATTTTCCAATTAGGGTTCACACAAATTTTGTCTCGTAATCTTATACTCAAACCATGGTCCTTGACCCCCTCACAAAATTGGTCACGCAGGTCTCTTTGGGACTTAGGCTTAGCCTGTGCGTCTGTTTGAACAATCTGATCCATTTGGGACATAAGGGCATGGGAATAGTCCAACAATGACTCCCCCTCACGTTGTTTGCGGTTAAAAAACCTGCGCTGAAGAGAGATTAGAGAGTGTGAACATCCATACACTTCTCTCAATATCTGAATTATTCCACCAACAGTCTCTCTCTCTTGTTTGGGAAGATATTTAACCTCTACCCGGGCCGCCCCTTCTAAATGGTTATACACACAATTAGCTTTTTCTTTTTCAGACGATTTTAACTGGATATGGTTCTCAATCAGTTCAATCCATTCTTCCAGGGTAGGCGAGTCTGCGTTATCCAGATTGCCCGAGAATTTGGGTACCTTTTCACTCTGCTGGATGTACACCAACCGTGTTCCCCCTTGAGCCTCTGCAGCTGGCTCCACATTGTCCCCAGTGCTGCTCGAAGCTCCTGGTTGAACGTCTGGCTGCAGTCTCTGCAACTCCTGCTCCAACTCCTGTATGCGCTGCGCCATCGCGTCTGGCTCCATGGCCTATGAGAACTGATGAGAAGACCACAATGGCCCTGGATCCTCTCTGCTGCGTGGCCCTGGCCCACCGCTGCTCTTGCCGTTTCACGTGCTCAAAAATAAGGAAAAAAACATGTAATCCGCTTCCCCCATGAAAAGATAAATGCTTACTTAGCTAGGACTACTGACTACGCCAAATGTTACACCCGCTAAGTTCCTAGCTTTAAGAAAGACACAAGAGTGTAGGTTAATTTAACCATAATATTTATTACATAAAAAGGAGTGGACAACATTATTATAAGCCCACTTCAACCTCATGCTCAGGAACCCCAATCAGTCTTGACCGGGCAGGGTTTTATTCACAGCAACCTGGTGACACTTCACACAATGAAGGAGAGTAATATCAATTGTCAATAAATAGCATGTCATACGATCAATTGTCAATAAATAGCACTTCATACGATATCGATTGTTAATAAATAGCACTTCACACAATGAAGGAAACTTTATCACACATCAATAAATACCACGTCAAGAACTGTATAAAAAGGGATGTCAAACTTCTCACAATGAAGTAAACAGATATCCTACCACTCTGTGATTCAACTTGTGCAAACTGTGCATAATCACGGCATCCATATGATAATGGCACACTAAGCCTGCCCGTGTTCACGTCTGAGAGAGGTACCTTGTACATGGGTTGGTGTTATGGTGGGGGGGAAACGGACACACAAATAAACAAACAAACATACATGTAAAGAAAACTAATCCGGCCCAAGGGCAAGACCCAATTCTTTTTGCCCGTCTACCGGCCCATTGGCCCGGGCGGATTAGACATTATATTAAACTACCAAACAATATATACTAAAAGTGTTTCACGGTAAGAGCAGCTGGACCACTGGTGCTCTGGTTCGTCGGTGGTCCACAAGGAAGCATACTAAGACCGCTACTATTCCTAATTTATGCAAATGACATGTCGTCAGCTTGTGACTGCAACTTGTTCCTGTTCGCGGACGACTCAGCCCTGCTCGTCTCTGACAAGAACAAGTTACAGGTTGAAAAAGCCCTCAGCTCGGAACTAGGCAAAATCTGCATATGGCTCGCCGACAACAAACTATCATTACACATGGGCAAAACAGAGTCCATTCTCTTCGGTTCAAATAACAAACTCAGCAAGACCGACGGCTTCTCGGTTACAGTGGGTGACAATATTATCACAAGGAAAGATGAAATTACCTACCTGGGTTCCATCCTAGAGGCTAATCTTTCCTGTGACAAAATGGCATCCAATGTAATAAAAAAAGTCAACCAACGAATGCGATTCTTGTACCGGATCTCCTCTCTGGTAAACAAGAATACCCTGAAGACTCTAGCAGGAGCACTCATTCAAGGGTACTACGACTATGCTTGCACCTCATGGTACCAAAGCACCTCAAAGGCACTAAAAAACAAATTACAAACATCTCAAAACAAGCTAGTCAGACTACTACTTGACCTGACTCCTAGAACCCACCTCACCCCTGCCCACTTTGACAACCTAGGATGGCTTAGAGTAGACGACAGAGTACAGCAACTTGCAATGGGCCTGGTCTACAAGATACACTACGCGACCAAGGTACCCATGTACATGTCAAAATACTTCCCAAAGGTCAGTGAATACCACGATCACAACACCAGAGGGAGCTCCACAAATCATGTAAAACCCAGATTCGGCTCAAACAAGGGACTAAACACGTTTCGCAATTATGCCACATCAATGTAGAACGCCCTGCCTAAAGCTGTAAAGGAATGTGAATCACTACCCACCTTCAAAAACACTCTCAAAAAACACCTACGTGAGACTGCAATTCGAAACTGGCCCCTACAAATGTCCTAACCTAGTTGTACAGTAAATGACCAAGTAAGGCTTTGTCAATATTCCAATGTACAGTGTAAAATGTGTGTGTCCCCTTCCCAACCCCCCCCCCCCCCCCCCCACCTCCAATGTACAGCCCTCACCCAACCCACCCAACCCCACCCCACCCAACCAACCTCCTCCAATGTACAGTTTCTATGCCAAATGTATATACACTCCTTTTCTGGACACTTTTGTATCACAAACAGTACTGTATTTGCAAATCTGATATGTCATAAATGTATAGATGTAGCAGTACTGTCTATCTGTATGTCATGTATGTCATATATGTTATGATGAATTGAAAATGGGGGACCCTGATGTAAACAAGACGAAAGTCTTTCTCTGGTCTGCATCCCCTTAACAATTGTATGTATTGAGCTGTACTGTACTGTACCCATTCTGCAATCTGTTAATAAACTTTTCAATCAATCAATCAAGTCCTATAATCCTACCGACTACTTTCAATCCCGCTGGGAACCAGGCAAGTGATCTTAGCGTGTAATGCTTGTTCCTGCATTCCGGAGTGAGGTGTGCACCTACCTCACTGCACCGGCCGCAACAAACAATTCCAACTAACGTTCCTTCTTCTTCTTCTTCTTCTTTGTCTGATTTATTGGCAGTTGGCACCTACAGAGTGCATTACCGCCACTTCCTTTAGTTTGACACGATCGCAACTGCACAACACCGCCATCTCCTGGCCCCCTTCACCTCCCATACTGCCCCTCCTGCGCCCACCACCCTGAATTGCAGCTAACGCTGCTTCCCCCTGACTGAGTCCCCCTCCACGATACATGCTTCATCACCCCCCGTAGCCTGGCTCCGAACCACCCGCTCACTCACACCCCCCTTCTCTAACTCCACCAGATCAGCCACCCTCTTCAACTCCCTTATAACATCCTCCACCGTCAACCCCTCCATACCCAAGTGCCCCACTGCTGCTAAAACTATCAACCTAGTCCTCTCTGTCCTACTGCTAACCGTCGCCGTCGTATTCACTACCCCTGCCACAAAGGCCACTAAATCCAACTTCCCCCTCCACACCCTCCTCTCCTCCTCCTGTACCTCCTCTACTGTCAGCTGCCCTTTCCTAAAACCCTGTGCCCTCTCTTGCTGTCCCTGACCCTCCTGCACTATCCTCACTGCCAACTGCCCTTCTCTAAACCCCTCTCCCTTGCCCTGCTGTCCCTGTCCTACCTTCCTAGCTGCCTCCGCATATGAAATTCTACCTTCCCTTCTCACCCGCTGGACCACTACCTCTCGCTTCATCGCCTCACAACCCCAATACGCTACACTATGCTTCCCACCACAACTACAACACCTCGGCTCCACTCCCTGGTCACACTCCCCATACTCATGCTCCCCACTACATCTACCACATCTCTGCCCCTTCCTACACAACTTAGCTATATGACCAAACTCCTGACACCTGTAACACCTCAACGGATTCGGCACAAACTCCCTAACCCTATACGCCATAAACCCTACAAATACCACTCTCGGCCTAACCTCACCCTCAAACTGCACGACTACCGTCCCTGTCACCACCTTCTCTGCCCCTCTCTTCATCCTCTCTATACTCTTAACTTTCCCATTACGTTCGTCACTCCTCAACTCTCCTAACAGCTGCCCTTCACTAACCCTAATTGGAATTCCACTAATCACCCCCTTGCAACCACCATCCCTCTTCTCCCCTACTATCCCCACTCCACAGACCTTCACTTTTCCAACGCTCTTCATTTCCCTAGCCTTCTCTACCTGCACTACACTTACACATCCTATAAACAAGTTCCCATCCCCTAACGTCCTTGCATACCTTACCTCTCCTACCTGCGCCTTAATGATTCCTGACAGCTGTCTCGGCTCCATTTCCCTAACCCCGCCTCCTCCCTCAAACCGCACCACTACATTCAACCCTTCTACAAAATCCTTCCCTCTGCCCTCATCCTCTGACCCACTCAAGCTATCTCCCCTCCCCTTCTTCCTCTTACTCCCCTTCCCCTCACTTACCCTACTCTTCTTCCCCACCTTCGTCCACCCTTCTCCCCCGCTCCCCTCTCCCTCACTACACTCCATACTGTCACTATCCGTCTCCCTTTCCTTGGCTGAAGCCTCCGTCACCTCACCTCCCTCTCCACACGTCACACCCCGAGGGGACACTGGGCTCGCACCCGGTGACTCGCGTCCCTCCTGACGCAAGCCCTCATTCCACTCGCTCCCATCTCGATTCACCCAAAACCCTGGACAGTCTTCCACCGGCCGGGGCCATTCACGAGGACTCCACTCTCCCTGCTCTCCATACGCTGCCTCGCTCGCCTTCCACCACCGCTCACTCCCCTTCATCCGCTTCCGCATTCTTGCACATTCAAAAAAAAACGTCCAACTAACGTTCCTCCCGCAGGTAGCCCCCTATAACGGAACCTGGCTCATTGAGGCCCCTCCTCCTTTCTCATTAATGCCACCCGTCACAGTACCCATTCTGCAATCTGTTAAATAAAGTTTTCATTCATTCATTCATTCATGTCGTGTATGTTATGATTAATTGAAAATGGGGGACCCTGATGTAAACAAGACGAAAGTCTTTCTCTGGTCTGCATCCCCTTAACAATTGTGTGTATTGAGCTGTACTGTACTGTACCCATTCTGCAATCTGTTAATAAAATGTTCAATCAATCAATCAATCAATCAATCAATCAATCAAACCTTGTGCCGCGCGGCAGTGAAGGGGTTAATGATCACGTGGTGAGTAGCTCTGTAGCCTTGGAGAATAATGTTGTTTACTTCCGGGGTTGTGTCTCAGACCAAAACAAGCTGCTTGACTACACACTACACTACACACTACACTACACACCGACTACACAACACTACACGACACTACAAAGCCGCTTACACACACACACAGAGAGATGGACGCGGAGACCGAGGACGAGAAGATACCCGGTAATAATAATAAGACAATATTAATCATCATAATGTAGAGAATCTCTCTCCTGACGACACCGATTGAAAACGTGTTGTGTTGTGTGTAAACAAACAGCGTGCGCGCTGCAGCAGTGTGTCGCTGTGATCATTCGATTCAAATCACATTCGATCACATTCACATGCATTATTAGTACAAGTACAGTACAACGAAAATAAGTTGGCATTCAACTTATTCAAAATAAGAGTGCAAATGTATTAACAGTAAAGTGCAACAGCAATGTGCAATGTACAGGTGATTCAACTGGGTGTAACATTATATACATTAGTACCACGGAGTAATACTAGTGCTAATCAGAGGTATGTACAGTTGTAACGTTAGTATTAATATGTACAGTGATACAGGTATAAAGACACTCTGGTAGTAAGTCTATAGATATATAGTATTAATATGTACAGTGATGCAGATAAAGACTGATTGATCGATTGATTGAACACTTTATTAACAGATTGCAGAATGTGTACAGTACACAGTACAGCTCAATACACACAATTGTTAAGGGGATGCAGACCAGAGAAAGACTTTCGTCTTGTTTACATCAGGGTCCCCCATTTTCAATTCATCATAACATTTATGACATACATGACATACAGATAGACAGTACTGCTACATCTATACATTTATGACATACCAGATTTACAAATACAGTACTGTTTGTGATACAAAAAGAGTAAAAAAGAGAGTATATGCATTTGACTTAGAAACTGTACATTGGAGGAGGTTGGGAGGGTGGGGTCGGGGGGGGGGGGGGCGGTTGGCGGGGTGGGTGGGGGGGGGGGGGTCGTGGGGGAAACTGTACAACTGTACAACAAGCAAGACTGTACAGTGGAATATTGACGAAAACATACTTTGTTCCAAGAAGGGGGCCTCGTGTATTCTTGGGTTAGGTCATTTACTGTACATTGGAGGGGGTTGAGTTAGGACATTTACAGGGGCCAGTTTAGAATTGCAGTCTCCCGTAGGTGCTCTTTGAGAGTGGTTTTGAAAGTGGGTAGTGATTCACATTCCTTTACAGCTTTGGGTAGGGCGTTCCACATTGATCTGGCATAATTGCGAAACGTGTTTAGTCCCTTGTTTGAGCCGAATCTGGGTTTAACATGATTTGTGGAGCTCCCTCTGGTGTTGTGATCGTGGTATTCACTGACCTTTGGGAAGTATTTTGACATGTACATGGGTACCTTAGTGGTGTAGTGTATCTTGTAGACACTATGGTAGTAAGTCATACTGGCCAGCAGTGTAATTAACTAGTAAGAGTAGGTAAGAGATATTGACATATATAGATATAGTATTAATATGTACAGTGATACAGGTATAAAGACACTATGGTAGTAAGTCATACTGGTCAGCAGTATAACTAGTAAGAGTAGGTAAGAGATATGTACAGATATAGATATAGTATTAATATGTACAGTGATACAGGTATAAAGACACTATGGTAGTAAGTCATACTGGTCAGCAGTGTAACTAGTAAGAGTAGGTAAGAGATATGTACAGATATAGATATAGTATTAATATGTACAGTGATACAGGTATAAAGACACTATGGTAGTAAGTCATACTGGTCAGCAGTGTAACTAGTAAGAGTAGGTAAGAGATATGTACAGATATAGATATAGTATTAATATGTACAGTGATACAGGTATAAAGACACTATGGTAGTAAGTCATACTGGTCAGCAGTGTAAGTAGTAAGAGTAGGTAAGAGATATACAGATATAGATATAGTATCTAGACTGCTAGAGACTGAAAAATGCATTTATAATGCATGTCACCTTTAAACATACTTGGTCTACTTGACAGATTTGTGTCGGTTGCTAAAGTTTGTTTGTGATTAAAAGTTATACAAATAATAATAAATAGTGTTTAAATGGTTTTAAACTGGATAGAATGTTACCCTGACTTTCATTCTAAAACACAATTAACTAACGAATGCAACCGAAACACAGAATATGTTATTTTTTTTGATCTCTTATCTCACAGAATCGGGAGCGGTGTTCACGTTTGGAAAGAGCAAATTTGCTGATAACATCCCTAGTAAATTTTGGCTTAAAAATGACGTCCCCCTGCAAATTGCCTGCGGGGACGAACACACAGCATTAATTACAGGTAAGAGACACGTCTTGAGACATTTTGTACTTTAGTTTGTACTTTAGTTTTGTATATTGTATATGTGTGTATAGTGTTTGGTCTTTATTCTTTAAACGTTTTACTGTATGTAGCACAATCGCAGGGGCTCATACAGAACCAAGCATTTCACTGTAATGCACCTTATATGTGACAAATAAACCAAAACGTGAACTTGAAACTTGAGGCACTAAAACCTACTTCTAGTAATTATTAGCCCCAATCTGTGGTCTTTGACTATTTCATTGTGGCGCATGATTACATTATTTTTTATATTTTTTTTGTCTTTTTCCCCCTCCATTTTCCTCCGATTTT
This sequence comes from Notolepis coatsorum, assembly GCF_963971535.1. Classification (NCBI taxonomy): domain Eukaryota; kingdom Metazoa; phylum Chordata; class Actinopteri; order Aulopiformes; family Paralepididae; genus Notolepis; species Notolepis coatsorum. The sequence goes on from NW_028173531.1 coordinate 58,815, forward strand.
CTCCCATCCCAATGTTAGTCGTATGCCAATTCCCAGTCCCTTCCTGGTCGCTGCGCACTTACCCCCCACAGTCAGATCATCTGGGAGAGTGGAGGCTACCACGTGCTTCCTCCGACACACGTCCAGCCAATCACCGCTTCTTTTCACCTGGCAGCGCAGATTCTCATCGAGAGGGCGTAGCGTGTGGGAGGACCACACTATCCCCCTCAAGTC